>NW_015151550.1:171965-174123 GCF_000732505.1 Cyprinodon variegatus | reverse complement strand
TTTCTGTGACAGGAGTGAAAATCCACTCCCATGTCACTCTCTAATATATATACACACATCATCACTTTTGGCACATCTGTAATATCATGCTCCTCTAACACATTCATTTTACTTGATTTATAGGCTTAATTGACTTCATAATGACTATGCAATGCGATGTGCCTATTTTTTTTAATTATGAGTTAAAGTTGATCTACTGATGAAACATCAGTCTGTGTGCCAAAGTGATGAATTCATCTTTATTTTAAAGTCCTGAGTGAAAATAAGAACATCATCTTTGTTCGATGCTGTAGCGCAAATATTGTTTACATAGCGACCGGTCTAACTAGGGAGTACCAATATGGCAGCCGGTGGCTTTACTTCGACCTCGTACTACCAACGGGCAATCAGTGAATAAATAGAGATTTAGTGGGTAAATCCCACAGGTGGATCAGACAGTTCAACCTGCAGACGTGGGGGTCTGTGTCAGACTGACCCGTGGAGGTTTGAGGCCTACATGGTAATACTCTGTTTTATAAGACTAAAGACTAAGATTATCTAAACTTTAAACTATTTGCAGTATGACAGAAAGCCCCATCAGGACGGAGGGACCACAGAGGTTTCAAACTGCCAACTGGTGTTTGTTAATGTGAGCGCTAACAGCGATGAGCTAACAGGATGCTGGGAATGAGCTGGCAGGGCCGCAGGCATTTCAGCATGAATCAAAAGATTTGGGGCGGAGTAATGAGACCAGTTTTAAAGTGGATTATTGGATACAGGAAGAAATAAACCAGATTATTTTACTTTTACAGACATGAAGGAGTTAAAGCAGGAAAACTCTCATTGTTGGTTTTAAAGTCTGATTTAAAAAAAAAAAATCACTAATAAACCTCCTTCCAAGTTTTAAGCTCCTTCCATTTTCCCATCAACTCTAAACAGAAAAAAATACCCCCACAGCATGATACTGCCTGCGCCGTGTCTCACTGTAATATCTCTGCAACACGGAGCCTTTTTATTTATTTTTAAGAAGCCCAGCAAATTATTTTTTTTAGATTTTGTGATCAAAGTTTCTTCTTCCACATGTTGCTTTGATCCCAGACAGCAAACTGAAAACAGAACTTCTTTTCTGGCTGTTCTATAAAAGCCAGATTGTGGAGGGTAGGAGTCACAGCATTAAACATTAACAGACTTTTAGCTGTAGAATCTGCAGACATGAATCTCCTGGATAGTTTATCTAAAAGTCAATGTGTTGGTTGGTCTGCAGCTAGTTTATCTTCTCTTCATGTTCAGATGACGGATTGAAATGTTTGCGTTAATGTTCATAAACTAACTATGCTGTAAACTTCTCCACCATCGACGTCTTCATGATAATTGTTTTCAGATTTATCTAACAAAACTTTGAGGCTTTCAGACCTGCTGCCTTTACAAACAAGGCTAAAAAATATTTTTATATAAAGAAACATTTTACAGTTTCCAAACCTTAACGGCCATTTCAAAACAGCAAATACTAAAACTTTTAGGTAGATCATTTTTGTTAGAGTTATTTGCAGTTCTATTGGTTCATGTTATTATTCTATATGTTTTTTACAGATGGTCATGGCACAGGGTTTATACAGGAATGAGTAACTCTAATTTAATACTTTTTAATGCACTTTTAATGCTCTTAGAAATTATTTTAATGCCATCAACAAGTAGCCATGACCCTCAAATATATATATATAAAAAACACGGCAAAATCCTTGGTCATCTTCACCATCAACAGGCTGCAGCCTGGAGCTTCTTTTCCAAACGTACGGCTTTACAATCAACCACAAGCAGTTCTGCGCAAACACGCAGATTTATTATAAACGATATTGTTTTAATGAACTTTTTTTCTAAATAAAGCTTTTAAATGCCACAATGATAACATTTAATTAATTTTAATCCCAATTAAGGCTTTAATTTAAAAAATTATAACTGAATGACTTTTAATGACTTGCTTGAACCCTGTGGTATCTGTAAAGCTATTATCTTTTAGAGGAAGGAAGGAAGGAAGGAAGGAAGGAAGGAAGGAAGCAAGGAAGCAAGCAAGTAAGAAAGGAAGGAAGCAAGCAAGTAAGAAAGGAAGGAAGCAAGCAGGCAAGGAAGAAAGGAAGGAAGCAAGCAGGCAAGAAAGAAAGGAAGGAAGAAAGCAAGCAAG
>NW_015151550.1:162698-170924 GCF_000732505.1 Cyprinodon variegatus | reverse complement strand
TAAGAAAGGAAGGAAGCAAGCAAGTAAGAAAGAAAGGAAGGAAGCAAGCAAGTAAGAAAGGAAGGAAGCAAGCAAGTAAGAAAGGAAGGAAGCAAGCAGGCAAGGAAGAAAGGAAGGAAGCAAGCAGGCAAGAAAGGATTATATTGAATAAAGCTCAGAAATGTTATATTTATTAAGCTCTTATATTGTTTTCTCCAGACTTGATAAAACATTAAATTAAGTGAACGTTGAAGGAAAGACGTGGAAATGTCTTTGGGTGTGAAAACTTTTCATCAGTTAGAGACATCCCAGTTCATCATCAGTGGCGGTCTGTTCATTCCTGCTCTCCTTCCTTCACCTTTTATTTTCTGAATGACTTGCTGTGTTTCTGGCTGAGGTGGGGGGGTCGCTCCTCCCTCCCTCCCTCCCTCCCTCCCTGGGGTCATTCCATGGGAAAAGAAAGTTTTCCTGCATCCCTGAGAGAAATCCAGTTATTTTCGGACATCACGTCAGCGGTTAGAGTTGCAGCCCAGAAACTTCTTTCCATCACCCAGCTCCCTTTCTTCTCTCTCTCTCTGAACTTGTTGCACAGCTGTGTTGTTCCTCGTTCTCACGCGCGGAGCCGCGCGCCTGCAGCGGCGCACACATGAAGCGGCGGCTTGAGGGAAACGTCAGCAGGTTTGGTCTTGGAGCGGCTGGCAGCGTGACATTGCAGAGCCCGCTGTGCTTTAAAGAGGGATGCATGGAGGCAGATGACGCACTGAGCCACAGGTATTCATTTATGACATTTCTGAGGATCTCTGCAGGGGGCTGGCGATCTGCACAAAATCTATTCTCTTTATTGAAACCTGCTTCATTTTTTCATCCATTTTATTGCTTATTTTTTGCTCTTTATTTTGGTAAACACCTGCCCATGTGATAACCTTGAGCCTGTGCCACGCTGAGACAACAGGTTCATTACGCACGACTCTCTCTCTAAAAAAATATGTTTTTCCTCCATAAACGATTAATTTATCCCCATAAAATAGCTGGATCTGATTCATCCTGAGCATATGTGCTTGCATGTGTGTTTTTTTTTTTTTTTTAGTCCCCCCCTCAGTGAGAGAGCGTGCACGAACGTCAGCTCGGGGAGGGCAAAGCCTGCTTAAAATGCAGCGAATGTGAGAGACGTGCCCACAGTCCAGACTACAGCAGCGCCTGGACGGGAAAGGTGAAGCGGGGAGGGGGCGGGGGGCACCAGCAGCCCACCCGCAGACGTGACGAGAAGGAGACCCACGGAGTCACCCAGCTGGAGTCCTGAGACGCACAGAGGAGGAGGAGGAGGAGGAGGAGGGGAGTCAGGGAGGACTGAGGGGCGGGAAGCGTCGCCCTTTCCTTGGGGGGGAACCATGACAGTGGTGCCCGGGGAGAACCTGGATGAGACTGTGGCGCTGGCCGCGCTGTCCGCCCAGGATGTCTACGACCCGGAGAGAGCCGAGAACCAGGACTGCTGCGAGCGGGTGGTCATCAACATCTCCGGGCTGCGCTTCGAGACGCAGCTGAAGACTCTGGCCCAGTTCCCGTCCACCCTGCTGGGGGACCCGCGCAAGAGGATGCGCTTCTTCGACCCGCTCCGGAACGAGTACTTCTTCGACCGGAACCGACCCAGCTTCGATGCGATCCTTTACTACTACCAGTCCGGGGGTCGGCTCCGGAGACCCGTCAACGTGCCGGTGGACATCTTCATGGAGGAGATCAAATTCTACGAGCTCGGGGAGGAGGTGATCGAGAACTTTAAGGAGGATGAGGGCTTCATCAAGGAGGAGGAGCGGCCGCTGCCGGAGAACGAGTTCCAGCGGCAGGTCTGGCTCCTGTTCGAGTACCCGGAAAGTTCCGGACCCGCCAGGGGCATCGCCATCGTGTCCGTGCTGGTCATCCTCATCTCCATCGTCATCTTCTGCTTGGAGACCTTACCGGAGTTCAGAGAGGAGGCCCGGGTCTTTGAGGAGCTCATCCTGTCCAATGGAACCGCGCGCGCCGACCAGCCGAACCCCTTCACGGACCCTTTCTTCATCGTGGAGACGCTCTGCATCATCTGGTTCTCCTTCGAGCTGCTGGTCCGGTTCCTAGCCTGCCCCAGCAAGCCCGCCTTCTTCAAGAACATCATGAACACCATCGACATCGTGGCCATCATGCCCTACTTCATCACGCTGGGGCTGGAGCTGGCGGAGCACCAGGGGAACGGCCAGCAGGCCATGTCCCTGGCCATCCTCCGGGTCATCCGCCTGGTCCGGGTCTTCCGGATCTTTAAGCTCTCCAGGCACTCCAAGGGGCTGCAGATCCTGGGGAAGACGCTGCAGGCCAGCATGCGGGAGCTGGGGCTGCTCATCTTCTTCCTCTTCATCGGGGTCATCCTCTTCTCCAGCGCCGTGTACTTTGCAGAAACCGATGACCCGCATTCGGGCTTCAGCAGCATCCCGGACGCCTTCTGGTGGGCGGTGGTTTCCATGACGACGGTGGGTTACGGAGACATGTGCCCGGTGACTATAGGGGGGAAGATCGTGGGCTCCCTGTGCGCCATCGCCGGCGTGCTGACCATCGCGCTGCCGGTTCCGGTCATCGTGTCCAACTTCAACTACTTCTACCACCGGGAGACGGAGCACGAGGAGCAGTTCCAGTACACGCACGTGACCTGCGGCCAGCAGCAGCAGCAGCAGCCGTTCGGTGAGTTCAAACGGACGGACAGCCGGCCGTCCCTGTCCAAGTCCGACTACCCGGACAGCGAGGACGCGGACTCCGTCAAATACACCAACTGCAGCCCGCAGAAAGCCTTCAGCGGCAAACTGACGGACGTCTGAGCGCCTGGAGACCGGCGTCTGCTCTGCCATCAGCGGGGACGATTTCAGCTGGAGCCACGGGACGAAAACACGACCCTCCCCACCTCACCCCCCCGACACGGTCTTCCATCCTGCAGGAAAACTGATCAGTAGCACTTTATTTACATTAGTGAGCAGCTTTAAGGTTTACATTCTCCTCAAAAGGGACCAAATCTGACCCCAGCCTGCAAGGCAACAAGCAGGGTTTACTGCCCCATATGGTTAAAGCCTAATAAACTCAATTATCAGGCTTGATTTAGCTTTTCCGATCCAACGGCGCCATCTTGCGGTCAGTGCGGCTCACCGCGCCTTAGTGGCAGAGGCAGTTTCCATGGCAACCTTCCAGACTTTTCTGCGTTGTCTGCTGCAGGAACATAAGTGAGGCTCCAAACCACCATGTTGTGGAAGCCTCCATGTTGTTAAAATCCACACAGACGCGCTTCAGATACAATAAACAGCTAATTATTAATCTGATTAATTAAAATTTTAAACCTCTTGTTGAAAAAAAAGTAAAATATTATAATCCTCAGCTTGGTGATATGTTCAAACATGTTTGAGAGCTAAAGCTTTCCCAGAACTGATGTTATTGTACTGAAAACAATATATAGTTTAAGTAAAATATAGAGAGTAAGAAATATTCAAAGTTTTTGTGATTTAATTTATCAAAAATATAAATAAAATTACTTTAGAAATGAAGAGGAAAAAAAGGAAAATAATATATTTATGCTGTATAGTAGCACAAAAAAGCTAAAACATGCAATCTTTTGACAATAAAACATTCGTAAGATCATATATTTAATAGATAAATTAATATTTATGTTTAAAAACAGTCAACTCAGACCAGAATTTTAAAAGCCTAAAATAAATCTATTGTATTATATTTTTGTCCCAAATTAAATAATAATTCATTGTTAATGCACAGAAAAGAAGATGCAAAATCTGCCACAAAGTAGAAAATAGGAGAGAAATTGTCTTTATTTTAATTTAGCTTTCATCTTGGCTTTAAAATACATAAAAAAAGAAAAGACAAACTGTGATAGTGTTTGAAAACTTTAATCTTTAGATGAAAACATCAGTCGTTTCATAGAGCTCCCCAGGAGACCCGCCCCATACCTGACCCAGCTGAAGGTCACTCATGGTTGGAGCTTCCTGATCCCTCAGCGCCTGGAGGAACCACGGAGCAGATCTGCAAAAAGAAAAACAGTCTGTTTAACGGGCTGATGGAGTAAAAACCTTCCCTCTGCAAAAAGAAAAACAGTCTGTTTAACGGGCTGATGGAGTAAAAACCTTCCCTCCCCAGTGGAGTTTTCTCAGACTGACGGATGTTTAACAGCTCAGACCAACGCCGGGTTCTGGTCCCCATAGGTGAGTCATCAAACCTTCTGTTTTCAATTCCTGCCTGAACAACATGTTACAAGTCTTTTTTTCTCCAGCATTTTATTGGGAAGCAGAGGGCTGCCACTGTGTGGCGCCCAGGGAGCAGTGTGGGGTCAAGGGTCTTGCTCAGGGACCCAGAGTGGCAGTCTGTGGAAGTGGGGCTGGAACTCAGAACCTCTGGAACTGAAGCAAGCGCCCTAAACCACTTGGCTGCCACTTCCCAGTCTGAAGGTTAAAGGGTTTTAATTTCTTAAACTATTTGGACAAAAGTGAGTTGGTGTTTGGGTTAGTAATAAAGTTAATGTTTCCATCTGACCACAGGGTGGCAGTAGAGCAAGCCATAGGATGTTAGAGGTATACACAGTCCTGTTAAAAGACAGATTCTATTCATGTAAAAAACGAAAACAAAAGATTTTTCAGAGCAGATATCTTCAAACGGACATTTATCTGAAGCACCTTTTGATGGTAATAATGCTTCAACATGAATCATCTAGACAAGAAGACATGTTTGTTTGGTTTTTTTTTTTGGGGGGGGGGTACGCTTTGCGTCATCACAGCTCCTCCTCATCTTCAGATTTCTAGCAGGTTTTCTCCCAACAGAGAACTATATTTGTACCCATTTATTAATTATCTTCCCCTCGACCGTTCTGGCCTATAAAACAGGCACATAGCATGATGCTGCCACCACCGTGCCTCTCTATGGGTTCGGTATTTCCTTTCTCATGTAGGGAGTTGTCCACTACAATTTATTCCTTTTTTTTTTTTTCAAATATTTCAGAGTTTTGAGGTTTGGCTCATTAAAAATCAATTCAGTTTGAATATTGATTCAAATTTAAAACTGAATTTGTTTTCTCCTAGCATATAAAGAAGAAACTAAGCTGTTTCTTCTAATCTTGTATTTCATAAATATTGAATAAAATAGGAAATGCACTAAAATAGAATAATGGCAATAAATGCACCATCAAGTTAACTTGTTAATTTTAAATAAAATCGTCAGTGTAATTAATTTATACAGAAAAAATGACTTAAAAAAATGAAACCTCCAACTTTAAAGCAGTTTTTCAACGGGCAGCAGTCTGGAAACCCAAAGTCTTGGATCTAAACATTTAGGGAACAAAACGTTCCTGTGGGACAGAGTGAGGGAGAATTAATCATTTTACCTAAAATCAAAATAATACTTTTATAATTTTATTTGATTTGCCAGAACAAGTTTTCGACAACTTTAGCTGCCTGAGTTGTAGAACTGTTTTTGCTTTAGACATTTAATGTTTATTTTAACCAATGATGCTAAAACCTGATTAGAAATCTGTGAAAGGATTGAAATGATGTGCTTTTTAAACTGAAATAGATAAACAGAAGGAAATCTAAATCTGCAGAATGAATCCAGAGAGATTTTAAAATCATGGCTGCCAGTTACACGCAGACCCAAACCCATCACAGTTTCCCTGATGATTAATTCAGCAGAAACAAAGGTTAAACTGGGACCCTCAGCCCAAAACAAGCAGAGAGCTGAACTCTGCTGGATGTTGTTCTACTGCTGTTGGCCTGCAGGTGGCAGCAGATCAATGAGATGTGAAATGGCTCCTTTTTAATAAGGGTCACTTTCTGCAACATGGAATGCCCTTCAGATCCTAAAATCCAGAATGTTATCCTGACCTGAATTAGATAAAATGATGTAATGAAGGGCAGCGAGCAGATGATGTTGGATATCATCAGAGGATAAACTTCAGTCTGGGATCAGACGGCTCAGCTTATGTTAGTTTAGTTCTGACATCTGTCCTGCGATTTGCTGCTTTTCCTTCATCCAGACGGTCGGATCCATGGTTTCAGTACGCAGCTTCACGGCTCATTAAGAAGTGATGAAGAGAACCTTTAGAAGTTGGATCTAGCTGAATGATTGAGGAAACAGGAGCTGATCATGTGGAAGATCTCAGACAGAGAGGGGCTCAGGTTAGACTGGCCGTCTGAGAGAAGAAATGAGGAAAAGGAATGAATGTGACAAATTAAGAAGAATAAAAAAGGAGAAGGCCTATTGGCCATCGTCCATGAAGCAGCGTCTCCATCCTCACAGCTGCAGACATGACAGCTCAGAGAAAGATCAAACTAACTGCCTCCACCTGGAGGGACTTTAGTCCAGACTTCCACCTCATCATGAAGCAGAGCAGGCGCAGATCCTCTCTGACAGCTAACGTTAGCGTCCATGTCAACGCCGTCCCAAAGCACAGAGGGTTCACCTGGAAACCTCACCGAGTCCAGAGGAGATGATGGCGGCCGGCGACCACACAACTTTCATCATCAGCTGCTAAAATCAGAAGCTTTGATTTTCAAAATCCTGACTAATGAGACAATTACTGGAAGTTCTGCAAAATATAGGAAGCATAATCTGCTTTAAAGTCCAGATAAATGTTCTCATCCAAACAGCAACAACAGTTTATAAATCTGTGCATATTCTGACAAAATACTGCTAAATACTTTAGAAAAATAAATACATCTGAACAAAAATCCATCAGATTAAACAACTGGCCGACCCCGATGTCGGTCATATTATTAAAAGAAACAAAAGTCTTGAGTGGATATTTAAATGAAAAACAGACATTTCATTTGTGAAAAAAATGTTTTAGTCCATAAACCAAAAAAGCAAACATTACAAATAGGGCAGAAAACCACAAAGTTCAAACTGAAATTAGGCAAATATCAGCTAAATATTTTCTAAAAGACATACAGCTGAAATGAAAAAAACAAGTCAAAAGAAAAGAAAATGTTATTTAAAATTAATTAAAATAAAAACGAGAAAAAGGAACATTTAGTTTAGTGTAAAGCCATAAAATTCTATCAAAATAAAAATTATTTGCTTTAGCAATATTTTTCTTTTCAATTATTTTATAATGCTTTATGAAAAAAGTTTTTCCCAAAAGAAAAAAAAAAACAATAAGTCTTTTTATTGCGTTTCAGTTTTATTGAAAATATTAAACCTTTAATTAATGCAAAGGAATAAACACAAAAAAAGTTTAATAAGGAGTTAAAATTATGGAAAAAGACACATATCACTGATAAAGACAAGGATTCTTAAATAAAAGAAAATCATGAAAGTAAAATAAAATAGAAAATGAGACAAATAACTAATTTAAAACTGAAATATTATTTGATCTGGTATCTGATTTATTGCAATCAGTATTTTTAGTTTGTTTCAAAAATGAGAAACTACTCTTAACTAAATCAAGATAATACGATGAAATAAGACAAAAACTTTATTAACGTCTCTTTTTATTTTGAAAGACCAAAAACGCATAATTGTTTCGCTCAAGCAGATCTTAGAACTTCTTCTGGACTTATTTATTTTGTCCTTTACAAAGATTTATTAGAATACATTTTAAAGGGAAACAGTCTCAAACTTTACTCACCCTTTTTTATTTAATTTAGCAAAATCAGATGTTTAACTTTAATCTTTAGGTTTTTAATCTATTTTCTCTTGGTAGATTTGCAGCATAGAGGTAAATTATCAGAGAACAGGTGAATCTCTGCAGAGCGTTTGTCATTCAGTCGCTGTTATTTAAGGCGGCCCAATGAATGACAAACACACCGCCTTAAACTGTCTGAGCAGCTGCTTAGCAACAGGATCACAATAACATGTTTACACAGCTTCTGCAGGTGACAGGCTCAGCATGGCGCCCCCTGCTGGGTGGAAACCTCCACGTTCTTTAGGTAAAACCAAACAGCACCCCCCCCCTTTATTTGGTTCTTAGTCACCATGGCGACAACAGAAACTACTCCCTGATTGGCTGGACACTGTTTTCAGAAGAACCTTGAGGCTGCAGAACTTCTTCATTTGGATCAAGCTTGATTACAAAAAAAGTTATTGTAGATAAAACTAAAGAGTGAAACAAAAGTTATAGAGATCCAACCTCCAGAGGGTCTGACCCATTTTCCTTCTTAGCTCCTTCCTTCTTAGGTCCTTCCTTCTTAGGTCCTTCCTTCTTAGGTCCTTCCTTCTTAGGTCCTTCCTTAGAGATGCCCT
>NW_015151550.1:151601-161950 GCF_000732505.1 Cyprinodon variegatus | reverse complement strand
AAGGAAGGAAGGAAGGAAGGAAGGAAGGAAGGACACATTTTAATCTATTGAATAAGCGGACAAACAGAAATGTGGATAATTTATGAATGAAAATTTAAACAGAAAAATTTCCTTTCATGATTGAATGACTGTATAGATTCTGACCTTAAAAGCAGAAAACAGTGAAGCCGTAGCTTCCTGGTGCTTTTCTATAATCAGACAGAGAAGAACAGCAGCCAAAGGTTCAAAGCATGAATTTTAAATGTAAACTAAACAGAAATCCTTCATCCTGTGAAGCAGAATCCTTTAAAGCTACTTTCTATAGAACAAAACAAATCTTCTCCTTTCTGGCGGGGAAATCATTCCATTGATCGTATTTTACCCTCTGCTCTCAGGGAATAATCTATTTATAGAGCTTTACTACACAGAACCTGTGCAGCCATGCTTGAAGATGCCAGCTGATAATACCTTGCAGAATGTGCTGCAGTGAAGCGCAGCTCGGCAAAAACACGGCGAACGGTTTTATAAGCGGCGTGCAGCTCACAGCTGGTTCCGCCGCTGCTGTTTACAGCTCGGATCACCAGCTCTTCCTGCTGCAGCTCATCGCTTCATTCTGCAGGAACGTCGAGTGTCTTAAACAACTCTAACCTGAGATCAGCCTCAAATCCCAAAAACAAGCTCAACTGATGCAACAAAAAAGATCTGCATCAGCCTCTGATTTCTGCTCCTTTAGCAAACAGTATTCTATTTACTAAGGTGTTTTTATTGCAAAATATAAAAAAAAAAAAAGCCAAAAGATGCAAAAGAGATAATTAAATCTATAATGATAACTGATAAAATCAGAGCAAATGAAAACCTCACAACATAAACAAACAGAAATGAACTGAGACGAACCAAAAGGAATTAAATTTAACATGACAGCCATGAAACCAGTTTTTGGAATACATAAAGTAATAAAAGACAAACACCATAAAATAAAGTAAGGCGTTTTGAATACCTGCAACAGGAAGCACAGATTTATTCTACATATGCAAATACTAAATAAACATTAAAAATTGCCAAAAACAAAAAAAAAATTCACTGTATCTACGTTTTTTTTCCGTTATCTTCTGCAGGCCAGTTAGTTCTACGTCAGCCTGAACACCTAAATTTATCCAATTATATATCAACGTTCATCTGGCAATCAAATGTTTTCGGTCATAGCATCTTGATTCATATGTCGCAGCTAATATACGCAACGGTTGAAATCAGGATCCTTTCCTTTCCCATTGAGTTGCGTCCCAGTGTTCACGGGGATGGACGTCTGTGTCTTCGGCAGGCGTAGAGCTAACAGAACTGGCAGCGTTGCGAGGCAAGGGCTCAAACATGTACGGCTGGAAGCCTTCTACACCAAACCAAGCTTCTGCCGCCCTGGCGTCCTCTTCCACAACATCTTCGTCCCCGCTTTCCTCCTCTAAATAAAAAATGGATGACGGAGGAGACTCATCCACGACCTCCGACACTAAACTCTCCTCCTCTTGCATGTTTCCGCTGTCCATAGCGTTCCTTGACAGCGTCGTTTCTAAGTCACCAATTTAGTGCTACTTGGTCCCAATGGAATTTTCCATTGGGAACCTGCTAGCACTAAGATGCTAACTGGTTAGCAAGATGCTTCCAACAAACCGGCCACAACCAAACGTGCTTGAGAACCTTCCACCACAACAATCCCGCTCCCTTTATAATCGACCAATCACATTCACTTTATTCACTCGTGTAAAGTCGTGCACCACTCAGGAGAATTCGGAAATGCAACAGTGATCATCCAGTGCTTAGCTTCATCCATCTTCACATTAACTCACATTAACTTCCCTGTTCTGGCCCACAGCATAATGCTGCCACCAACATGGCATGACGATCTTAGGTTTACGTTCACTGCTATAAAATGTTCATAGGGATCATAAATGTTTATTTGTGTTCTCATCTGGCGTTCCTACAAGTTTAGTTTATAAAAACATCTAAAATCACCACAATATGAGGACAGCAGTCTAAAAACGCTCCCAGTGTGCATCAGTTCACAGCGTTTATCAGGGAGCTCATTATGTCATTTGATGGAATGAGGATTGTTAATTCAGCAGCTTCAGTTTAGATCTTTCTCATTTTACAGGGAAACTCCAGAGTTATTTTTATGTGATATTCTTCAGTCCAGGAGTCATTTATAAGTTTTTATCGGAGTCAACAAATTCAATAATTAAACAGGTTGAGATGATTAATATCCGCCTGACAGGAATCCTCCAATCTTAGAATTCGACCTGAGAAGGTTTTTCTGGAGCAGCTCATTTTATTCCTTTGTTGCTCTTTAGTAAATGAATACAGGGGATGAAGGAAAACAGTTAAATCCAGACTCAGATTTCCAACCTGATTTGGTTTTATTAACATCATGAACAAACATAATGCTGGTACAGCTGGAAGGACATGGATATGAACGAGCAGAACAGACGTGTCTTTGATGGAATTCCAGAATACCATTAAAAGTGTTGATGCAAATGCAGCTCTGACACCAGAACTAAACTGCCTAGAGTTCATTTGATTTTTTTACCCTCCTATCGAGGCCTAAATAAGCAGATTTTTGTCTTAAACGGACTGAAAACCTCATAATTAAAAAGCTTCTTGTAGAAGAACCAGGCCCTTACCATCACAGGTCCTCCACTGTACTTAATCCAGGGTTCCTACAGCATAAGGCAAGTTCAATTCAAGACTTTTTAAGACTTTTCAAGGACCCGCGGGAACCCTGTTAACAGCTCAGTTAAGCTTTGCATCTGGTTCAGCAGTTTTCGTTTGTGATGGTAGGACAGAAAATGGGGTTGTTGTTTTTTAAAATATCTGGAAGAGGCCTGGTCACTTTGATATGTGCTTTTTTGCTGCAGCTCCAAGTAAAATAAATATTAATCTTTAATTTTAATTGATGCCGTTCTTCTTTTTTCAGGTGATGATCAACAATCTTCATTAACCCCTCCCCCCACTATCATCCTCCTCCAACTCTCCTGCTTCCTTCTGCTGATTAAGAAGGAAAAACAATAACAAAGCTTGGAATAAAAAGAAGAAAACTTCCTGGGAAACGAGCTTAAACAAGGATTCTCTGACTGCTTATAACAGAGCAAAGACTCTGAGGTACGACTCAAAAGTTACTTGAATCATCCGCTTCTTCCTGCATATTCGTAGATGTTGTTTGGGAGGTCGCTCTTCCTGCTGTAGAGAAAAAGACGTAAAATGCTGTCTGTACGTTGCATATCACATCCAAAACCAAACCATGTTACTGCATGCTTGGAGAGTAGAGCATGTAAAGAGAAGAAATATGGGAACAAGAATCACAGCTTCTTCTGTCAGACAGATGACTTTAGTTTTTTAAACTGTCATGCTCTATATGTTTTATACAAAGAGGTAAACCTGGTAAATTATTTTGTAGATTTTTAACATGTTTGTTTCTGTTTTCTTTGCCTTGGTGCAAACTAAGCAGCTCCAGCAGGCAGCTCTCCATGGAAACGTCTGCACCAATGGGAGGAAAAATGGGGTGAAATGCATTAAATCCAAACATCCGATTATATCTGAATGTTCCTGTTTGGATTTCTGATCAGAATGCTGTAAACCTGTTTTATCACTGACATCTACCTCAGTGTCAGCTCACTGAAAGCAGAAGCTTTAACACTCAATGACTGATAATTATCGTCCACACTGCTCACATTATGGGAAATGTTCTCCAAACTGTCAATTTAGTCGCTGAAATATACAAAAAATAAACTAAAACGATGTTTTCACCCCAATATCAAGTAGAAATATAAATGTAGAGAAAACAAAAGAGCCTTTAGATGTTCAGGCTGCGTGAGAAAAAAACGCATTTTGCACATTGTTTTGTTTCTGTACATATAAGGTTCTGCAGGGAGGAAGGCAAGTCACATTGATCCAGCATGTTTGCTAAAACATTTTACGTCTCATATGTGGGAAAACAAACAGACTGTAGTGGAAGATCGTAGCTTGTTTTGTTTTTTTCATTCAATGCATGCTGAAATTTCCTCCAGATTTCTAGATAAATAATAAAAAGACGGACAGTTTTTGGAGCAAGATGAGCTGCAGGTGGAAACAACGTCCCAAGAGAACCGGAACATTTAGATGTTTCTGTTTTTTACTCTAAAATATTTAGTTTAACTGCAAATTTTCTTTAAATATGAAAAAAAAAAAAGAATTACAGCTTTTAATTATAAAGCCACTCCAACAATACCATAGATAATATTGACTGAAAAATACATTTTTACAAGCATTTAAAAAAACACTGATCCTTGGCAAAAATCTGACTTTTTTAGTTTTATGCAGAGAAACAGACATCAACACTGTTCCATCACACTGCTGTCAACATTCTTAGCTTCAGGTAAAGATCAGCTTTCAGCTTTCAGACCCAAGCAGCCTTATTATCAAGGCTGAGGATGTTACTAGAGTTTCACTAATTTATGTCATTATGCAATCTGAATAGAAGGTACTTTGGTTTAAAAAAACTAAACATCAAGTGTACCTCTGTTCAATTATAGATTATTGCATCTCAGGCAGAGATATTTAGCAAAATTTAACAGAGAATAAAGTCCATGCTCAACATTAAAGGTACACTATGCAACCGGTGTTGATTTTCCAGTGAGGCTCCCCCCAGAGGGCGAAAGTAAAAGTGCACTGTCGTAAATATGCTCAGCTGTTCTCCTGGTTTCTCCGTCAAGCCAGGCGCGGTTGTTTTGAGCTTAGCAGACAGGCGAACGCAACCAATCACCATGTCTACTGCGGTAAGTGACTATTTTGTTACAATTTTCGAGTCTGAAAATTTAGCATGTTTCCGACATGGGCTTTCGCTGTTTTCTCGCTGGTTCCACCATGATAACTGCACAAATATCGCCGCTGCGCTAGCAACGAGCATGCTTTTAACTGGGGGCGTGTAGCAGTTCTCGCCGTAAAGCAAGACCGACTCTCGCGATGCACGAGACTTCTGAGCCTGTGTGTCCCCTACAGACCACCAGGGCGGCCGAGAAAACCTTTGTTCAACCTGAAATGACTCATTTAATCATCCAAAACGTTATGGAACACATTAATTAACTGAAAAATGTTGCATAGTGTGCCCTTAAAGATCAGCCACTGCTTGAAAGGTCTCTGCAGTGTCTTGAAGAGACGTTTGGAGTTTTGGGGATCCACAAAACCCGTATATACCGTAATTTTCGGACTATAAGCCGCAACTTTTTCCCCATTTTTCAACCTTGAGGCTTCTATAACAATGCGGTTTATCTATGGACTTTTACAGCTAATGGCCGCTAGGGTAATTCCTAAATCTATGGATTTTACCATCCACCATGTTGACGTCACATTTGCTTCAACACACAAGTACGGTAGCCGCGGAAGCAGACTTCTACCGCGAGTGGTACGAGACAGAACGAGAGCGAGAAAGACGGACTCATTATGGAAAACAAACGTACCGATTAAAAATGGGAGCTTCTATTGCACTAAATTGTAACAGTTAACATGTGCAAATATACAAATTATGTTGAAATGTTAATAAATAGGAGTTTTCCCAAACAGTTGCCTCTTTCCCGACAATCCTTTCTGTGCACGAACCATATGGTAATTAAACATAAGAAACCTGCGGCTTATAGTCCGGTGCGGCTTGTATATGTACAAATCATGCAATTTAGCTTCTGCGGCTTATATTCAGGTGCAGCTAATAGTCCGAAAATTACGGTATTCACTGCTAGCATATTGATGGTGTGGGGTCCATGAGACGTGACGTGGGATTTGGGAATGTAAAACTTAGTGGAATGTATTTGCACTTTGAAACAGTTCAGTTTTGCTATATTTGGAGTTTTGGCCATGTGTGGAGCCATTATGAGCATATGGGCCAAAAGTAAAATGGAAGAACGCTACTGATGTTTCAGCTTTAGCAAAAGGGTAGAGAAATATCTTTCAAAGGTTTAAAATAACAGAAATAACCCGCCTTATAAGCAATAAAATGGTAACCGCATCATAACTGCCTTCACATTGAAGACTTTGGTATAATTGTCAGAATGAGAGTGGAGAGTCTGTGCAGAATCTCGGTGAGGTTTTTGGCGAAGCGTTATGATCAGCAGGGGTGTGTAGCTGTGTGGTTTAGTTTTTTCCTACATTATATATTTTATTTGGATATGTTAATTTAATTTAAGTATCTCTTTTAAATTAATCTAAAATAGAATTGATTAATCTATTAAAAAACAAAACAACATTATATAGCAAAGCATTTTAGGTTTGTAAACGTAAAAGATATCTTTCCAAAGTCTGGGAATAGCAAAGATTGAAATCTCGTGAGCACAATTTTTCAAAGAACAGCTGCAGAACTGTGCAGAAACATTTACATAACATTTTAAAGTTAATAGTTATTTTTGCATAATCTTTTTCAGTCCTTGATGCAAGAAAAGCGCCACCTGCAGGTTATCAGCTCATCTTTAAAAAAAATAAAAACAAATTTAATTGCACATTTTGCTTTGTTACTTGATGAAATACGGCCATGAACTTGGAGGTAAATTCAGCTGATGGTAAATGTCTTTAGTGCGATCAGATCCAAGCCTGCTTTACTTAAACCCACATAAATAAAGAAGTTCATCCACTCTGCAACATTTGTTCGGCCATAACTGCTTTTTGAGGCATAAAACAGCCGAGGGAGATTTCAGTTTGACTGATGAGCTGTGACTGATGATTAATGCATTCTGCAAACTGTAAGTGCAATAATAATAATACTAGGTTTCTGCTGTGGGTGCAGCTGTGTGCTAATGATAACAGACAGCAGTAACTACATTCAGACTTCCATCTTAATCCTATATAACAACTGCTGTTACGTCTTCATGCTACACTTTTCAGCTTCGTGTAATTTTCATCCTGACCAGAAAAAGCAATAGAGGTTCCTGCAATGGGGAGACTTTTAATTAAAGGAGTGTATGCAAAATAAATTATGTTGTTTTTTTATTTTTCTGGGGATCTTTATTCCATTTCATGTTTATCAAATCTTCTATTGTGATCTATTTTTGTTCAAATAAATCCTTAACTATGAGGAATCTCCGTGGATTTGAAATGACAGCACAAGTAGAGGCGTCACTTTCTTATTCTCTCAGCGTTTTCGTGTGGCATTGAATTTTTCATCGTAAGGCTGGATTTAAGCTGCTTTTATCTTCGGTCAGCTTCATTCATCCTGTGCTTAGAAGAATGTTAAGTTTGCTTTCAAAACAGATGTTTATAAAATAGTCAAGAAAATTTTCAGTTCTTTCAGCAACTATCAAAAAATTCTGTGTTATTCGGTGAAAATCCTTTAATGTCAAAGGCAGGAAAATAGTAACATTAACTATTTTATTATTTTTTAAATACCCTGAGATTAATTTAGCTCTGAAGATTTGCAATAAACAACCTTTTTCCTTTAGCACAAAAAATATGAGGTATTTTTATGTAGAACTTACGGAACAAAAGGGTCCCGTTTTTTACCATGTTTCTGATCTTTTTAATAAAATTTCTTTTAATTCATCTGATCAAGTGTGTTTAAAATACTTTCTCATCCTGATGAGGAGTAAAAATGCTCTTGCACTTGTTTTATAGAGCTGCAGAGGATTTTGGCCAATACTGCTTTCCATAATTGCGTCATTTAAAAGTTAAAACAAAGATTCAAACAATTTATCCATATTTTAAAACATGAGGACTTCATTCCATCAGGAAGGATTTTTTGGCAGTGATCAGAACAGGGTGTAAATTGTAATCGCCATTCAGGATTTTAACTGTTAAATGTTTTGTCACAATGTGACAAGTTGGGATATTTTCTCCACAAATTGAAAGTAACAATATTTAGATTAAAGTTAAACCTGAAAAAAAAAGAACTATCACTGTTTGATCCAAGACATCTCTTAGTCATGAAATTATTTTTCACTTATTCTGCTTTGATGTTTGTGTTAAATATCAAAGCAGAATAAGTGAAAAAAGAAGTGTGCTTCATAAAAAAGTTAAATGCACGGTCAGAAAACTGGGGGATCTACGAGGATTAGGGCCACTGGAAAAAAAAAAAAAGTTAACTGATTTTTAAATTTTATTTCAGTTTAAAATGGGGAAAAATGTCAGAATTCTAATTTTTTTTTAAGAATTCTGACGGCTAACAAACATGTTAGCATGAAGCCATAGCCATGTCTGTTTTAGAGACTAGCACTCTGGTTTTAATGACCTTCTGCTCCTCCATTAATGAGGGGACCCCTCTGGCAACTAAAAAGTTGCCTAATTCCGTCATTTTCCACCAATGTGTCACTGGCCACCTCAAACTACTCCCATCTTTGTCAGTGAAGCTGAGTGCTCCACATCTCTGCCTTCATGGAGCCCATCTACATTAAGATCCACAATTCTGAGATTAAAGTCAGAATTCTGACTTTTTTTTCCATGTTAAACTGAAATTAAATGTAAAAATCAGTTAACTTTTTTTTTTTCAGTGGCCCTAATCCTCTTCCGTAGGTATCTTCTATACCAGTTTTAAAAATGTTATTTAAATGAAATGCACCTCTGTATATGCATCCCCTCTGACCTTTATATAAAGCAATATTTAAAAGTAAACGCTTTGCATCAAACCTCAAGGTGAAAAAAATACGCCTGTTAGAAAAACAAAAACGAGGAAAAGTTTAAAATGCAAGTCAAAACTAGGTAGAAACATAATTTATTTTCCATTTGAGGCATCAGACATTGGTTGTGAAGGATCAGATCTACCAAAGCAGATTGCCTTATTTTTTATGTTATTGTATTTAATTTAGCTTTCCTTCAAAGTGATTACTTTAAGTTTACTGAAAGCAAAGTTTGACAGTTTGGTTTGTGGTTAAATAAAGAGACAAGAAACCAGCAGTGCTCCATCGATATGCAATGATACGTCAAAAGAATTTATCATCCATATTTTTTCGGTTTTATCTGTGCATACAACCTTTATAGTGCCTTAATCAGAATCTGTTGCCATTTTTTTAATTTCATCCTAATAAAACAATGAAAAAATGTGCGTTCCTGTTAGCACTATAGTGATGCAAACCACTGGTTGTACATAGAAATAATGTATCGTTGATAAATGTATTGAATGTAGAGGACTCAGTATTCCTGTGTGTTAGAAAAATAAACCTCAAATAATTCAGAGCTTCACAGAAAAAAAATGGAGTTTAAGGTGAAAACAGGATATCTGCTTCATCTTATGGCGTTTCATTTAGTATTCCGTTTAATGTTTTACAGAAAATACGTCAACAATAAGACTGAAATGGCCACAAGACCCTTATAAACTGCCCATATTTTTTACTTTTCTATTGTTTCATAGGAAAAAAAGCAACGTTAGACCCATGCAGGCATGAGTGTCACATAAATTGTGGATTTTCATGTATTTAATTCAAGGCTCAATTTGTCTTATATTGATGTTCTCATTCTCTGGTACCAAGTTGCATTAATGCAACAGATGAATAAAAAAAATACACATACAGATTAATATATATTCACGGTATACAAACTGTCTGCAAAACATCAACCTGTTCCCTGTGTGTTCTGCCCTAAATATAAAGATATTTTTGTCAACTTGAGTGTCTGTGTGTTGCTGTATGACAGCTGTAATATTAAAACAAAAGGAGCCTTTTAAATGGCTTCAAACAAACTGTATATGCACAACAGAGTCATTCTGAATCCTATTTGTGACTATGTTCAATGTGGCCTTTACTTTCTCTTTCATGTAATGCAATGTTGTAAATGATTTGTAAATTATGATGTTTATTGAAATTACCAAGGCTTTGTTTTTAAAAGATATGTTTAATAAATAAAAGAACTCTGCTAATCTGTCAACCCCTAAACTTTTTTAACTAATTTAACAACAAATTTAAGGGATTGTCTTGTTAGAAATCTCAATGTTTTGTGCACCCTTTTTTCTAATACTGTTAATTAGCCTAATAGTTGTGTACACTGCAAAAAATGATCTAGAAATAAGTAAAAATTTCTTAAATTAAGTGTATTTACCCTTAACTTGAGTAGGTAAATAAATAAGATAGTTTGCCAATAGAATTAGTATTTTTACTCTTAAAATAAGATAATTAGATAATATGCACTTGAAATAAGACAATGCGATTGTGTTTTCTTATTTGAAGTGTAAATTGTCTTGTTCCATTGGCAAAATGTCTCTTTTATCTCCTCGATCCAAGAACAAATGCACTTATTTTAAGAAAAAAAGACTTATCTAGATTTAGATTTTTTCCAGTGTAAAAATGATCAGGAGCTATCTCTATAGTTCTGCTGCTATAGGCTTAGACTGCTGGAGGACATAGGGACCCCTTTTTCATCATTCTGCTTCATTCTATCTC
>NW_015151550.1:149606-151336 GCF_000732505.1 Cyprinodon variegatus | reverse complement strand
GCTACAAGCATGCTTAGTGTGAGGGATTGCTGAAGAGTCAATGAGTCGATGCAATCAGCTGGTTTTCCTTGGATAGAGAACTTTGAATCAATCTGACTGGATGATCTGGTGAACTGGAAAGTGACCTGAGATTCACGATTGTTGTGATGTGATGTCTTTGGAGCTAAATCAGATAAAAATCTGAATTGAATAAGTTGGTTCAAAATCAAATTATCTAAAACATTATCTAAATATTTAATATAAACAATAAATGCACAATTAAATAGCATTCATTTAATTAAATAAGATAAATCACATTTAAAATGGTGAATTAAACAATGAAAAGTCGGGAAGAATTAATTTATTTAAAAATAAATATGAGTACTTCACTTTATATTTATAAACATGTGTTGTTTTAGGGGGTACCCAGTCTGTTGGATTATTACTTCTAGGGTCACAGGCTGAACTCCTGATCTATAACTGGTTAGCGTAGTTAAATTGGATCTAAATCTCATTAATATAAGGTAGAGTATGCAATGTAAAAACTGCAAAGTTTGTTGTGTAAGTAGTGAGTTGCAGTAGTGACCCCTGGGAAGCCAAAGGGACACACAGAACTGCATTAAAATATGTGTGTTTGTTCACCGTGGAGACGGGCTTGTTGGTGACTGCAGCCCTTTGGGCCACGAGGGCAATGAAGTCATTTTGGATTCTAACAGTTTGACTCCTGTTTGCAGAGTCAAGTAGTTCAAGCTGATAACCTGCTTTCCTGCAACCACTGTCGTCCCGGTCCTCATTCAAAAATAATGACCCCGCTGCAGGGAAACTGATCCATTACGTAACAAACGGGCGCTGAGGGACTCTGCAAAGACGGCAAGTCAAAGGAAAAAAAAACTCTTACGCAGCTAAAGCTGAAAAAGAGCCATGGCTATAAAAAAAATAAATAAAAATAGTGACTGATGAATTAAAAATACTGGGAATAATTTGTGCTATAAAATAAAAAACAAATATCTGATGTTCATGCGTTCTATTTCATTGCATGTTTCTCATCTTGCAAAAAATTTGTCCATTATAGTCAAAACAAAACAAAACTGATCTTTTATGAGTAAATATATGTAACACCACAGTTGGTATCAATCTGAAATAATTATGGGGTTGAAGGGGAGACACTAACCTTGCGCTGCAAGCTGGTTTATCATGAGATCTGAGTTTTCAGTCTCACAACAAATCAACTCAGTTCTACACTTCTAGCTACTGCCAGGTTAGGGAAACCCATGAAGATCCATTCATGGTTTAAATTCCCACAGAATAATTAAACGTGCCTAAAAACGATTGGACAATAAAAGAAATGGCCTAATAAATGATTATGTGAACACAATGAGATGCTTTCACCTCATTGGCCTCCACCTTCATCCATTAACTCAACATCTGGATGTTGGCAAAGAGAAATTAGCCTGATGGAGCAGCTCTCCAAGGACGGTTTTCAATACTTTTATAAATCTAGGCTAGGATGCATTTGGGCAGATTTGAAAGGAAAACAGGTATTTGAAGGCGATAGTGGGTTTAGACCAGAGGTCTTTAATATTTTCCAGGGACAAGGACCCCTAACTGATGGCTAGATGGAGCAGGGACCCCCTAATTATATATATAATATGAAATAATGTTCTATCAAACTGGTCCTATAGTCACTCTATTACAGATGGAGTAATGTAACTAAATATTTAAGACCAAATTCACAAGAAAAACCTGCTTGC
>NW_015151550.1:147477-149008 GCF_000732505.1 Cyprinodon variegatus | reverse complement strand
GGTTCCATTTACACTTGATCATATTTTCCAGACAAAAAGTTAATGGTGCATCTCCCAAATGTCCCGGCCGCAACGACGCTTTATTGGTTCCGCTATCGGGACGGAACCAATAATGGCGAGCCGTTATTTTTCTTAAATAAAAAAAAAAGGTTAATTTTAACGTTTTATTTAGATTACAAAAATAAATCGTAATAAAAATTATCCTATTTATGATGTTTTAAAAATTAAGACCTCCGAAAGACTGATTTAAGACATTTTAATACCAATTAAGGCTCTAGTTTTATTTTGAAGAATTCAATGCCTTTTAAGACTTTTTAAGGACCCGCGGGACCCTGCTGTGTTTACTACAGTGTGTTGAATTCATGTTAATGTGGATTTAAAGACATTTCAATAAGTGGGAAAAATTGCAGGGCAGAATATAAAAAAACAGTTTTTAATCAACCAAAATATTTGTGACCCCCATGCAGTACGTCCGTGGACCCCCTAGGGGTCGCGGACCCCCTGTTGAAGACCTCTGCTGTAGGCCAACGGTTAGAAGCTTAGAAGCATAAAAGCTGAGCATTTAAATATTGTCATATTTTGTGACATCCTTTGGTTGAATTATGGCTGTAAACTCTGAATCAGTTTGATGTTGGATTGTACGGAAATTACTTTGACAATCAGTAAATATTGTGGAACAATAACAGACATGTAAATAACAGATAAGAATATTAGCCATGGTTTTTATATCAGTGCATCATTACAATTTATTTGTGATAATATCCTAAACCCAGTTTTACAGAAATAAATCGGATGTATATTCAATTCAATTCAGTTCAGTTTATTTATATAGTGCCAAATTCACAACACGTCATCTCAAGGCACTTTCCAGTTCAACCAGATCATACAGTCAAACTGATACAAAGTTTTCTATCTAAGGAAAACCAGCTGATTGCATCGACTATATATAGTCAATATATCTGAACCTCATCTGATTTGTTGAATTTATACAAATCTGTGCTGATTTTTCACCCTTTTGAAAAGAGGCAGATGGAAACTCCATGATGTTGAAAATATATTCAGATAATACTTTTATTTCTCCGAGTCATTAGTGATATTTAGTGGTTCGCTCTGAATAATTTCCTGTCCTCCTGTGTTATTCATCACTTTTCTTTCCTTCCAGTCCTTTTCTGGCTAAGATCAGGCGTGACTGTTATCCACTCTGCGCTTAGGGGAACAGAGGCTGACCGTGTTAAAACAGAAAAAGCTTCATCCCCTGCTGCACCACTCATGTACCTCACATGTTTTATTCATACTACAAACTCACAAGCTGCTCTCTGTGCTGCTTCTCTCCAGCTTCTCTGTACTCCACCTATGTGGCAAGTTTCTGCTAAAATTACACAAGAGGTTTTAGCAAATCAGAATATTAATATATATTCTAGTAAAGTATGCACACTTAACTAGATATTCTATTCAGTTTATTTCTATAGCGCCAATTCACATCATGTCATCTCAGGTCACTTTATAGATCCAGAACAACCAGATCATCCAG
>NW_015151550.1:144302-145979 GCF_000732505.1 Cyprinodon variegatus | reverse complement strand
TGAATTTCAATGGTGAAGTCCTCTGGAAATCTTCAATAATTGTTGTTGATTGCAGATGTGTCTAGTAGTTCCCATTGATTTAGCTTGGAAAGCGGGGAGAATGGCGCTAGGCTTACCGCACCGTGACGTCACTGCTGGAAGATGGAAGGAGGGAGGGGCTACTATGTTTGGGCAAAAATGGCCGCTCCCAGACTCAGTGATCGCAACAAAAAATATTTTCTTTCTTTACTGATTAAAGCTATATTCATTAAATCACCGTGAACAAATTCGTTTTAGGTATAAATAATGATCCGTTGATGATTCCTTGCTGACGGGACTTTTCCTTTAAAGGAAATAAACCTTTGCTCTTCTGAGATAAATTCAGTTTTGTTATCTGAGCAGAACAGAAATAACCATAATCTTTAGAGAATTACATTAAAAGGCAGATATAGCAGCAGGTTTCTGCTTCTACATGAAAACTCCAGTGTTCAACATGTGTGTTACTTCAAGCTGATCCAGGATCATCGGCTGTTCTGGACGTACCACTTCCCTGCCCGAGTCCCCGAAGGAGAGCTTTGCCTCATTTCTGAAGGCACCGATCAGCCGTCAAACCTGCCAGGACGTTTCTCCTTCATCTTCATCCTCCTGGGCTCCTGCAGAGTTTCCTCTGGCATCGTTATGTCACCCTGACATCTAAAGCGCCGGCATCGATCCGCTCGCTGACACCGAGCCTCATTCAGGTCAACGTTACGGGGATGAAAGTGTCGTTTGGCCATCGATGTGGTCATTTTATGGTTTCTTTATTTACTCCAGCACATGAGGGGGTTAATTTATGTCCTGCTGATAGATCGTAAATTATTTTTAACCCAACCACGTCGGTGGCTCACGAGGTTGGTCATATGATGACAGGATAAGTGGATTTACTGTCTGTGAGGCACCTACAGGTTCAAGGGTGCGAGGGCCTCTGTTCTACTCAGAATTTATAATGAAGCATACTGACCCCGCAGATACATCTGAAATAAAACCTCAGCTCTAATCGTTACTCTTTCCATCCCTCCCCCATCTGCCACATCTCCCTCCTCACCATCTCCTCAATGATGTGACTCTAATTATAGCTCCGTGAAGTCGGGCCCCAGCAGGCCCTCCGAGGGCCACGCGTTTGTCTTGAAGGGCAATGCGTGAGTCGGCCTCGCTACACGTTATAAGGCTATAAATAGCCCAGAAAGGGCGACTCTTCTCAGGTATTATGTAAGGATCCAGTGTTTTTTATGAATGAGGATGGGAGGTTTTCAGTGCGTTCATGTCTTCATGCAGCTGCTGCTTTATTTACTCACCCACATGTAAAGGGAACTCTGGCATGAGCAAGAATGCGACTAATAATCAGGCTTTATCTAAAGGTCAAACATCAGGTACATCAGCCCAGTGGGGCCACATTTATTTCTCATAAATATCAATTTTCTAAATCTCAATTTTTTTTCTTAGTAATTTAAAAGTGAAACAATTTTTTAAAAGTCTAGATCATCAACTAGACTATAAATATCAGGGGTTGACGTTAAGGATTTTTACCACTTGCCCTTTGGGCAAAAGTGACTTTCACATTTCATTTGCCCAGAAACTATTTTTACTTGCCCAGTATAAAGTTTGATAAATATATTTCATAATATTCATTTTTGTATATATATCAATGAAACATGTTTG
>NW_015151550.1:134790-141777 GCF_000732505.1 Cyprinodon variegatus | reverse complement strand
AAGCACTTTTCAAGCACTTTCAAGATCCATTTTAAAACTTTTTCCAGCACCTTACACCACCGTAAATTACAATCCAATACAAAGTAAAAATTATTATTTAGTGTTTTTATCGCATTAAAAGAGATGCTATAAACAATCAAAATTGTGTTAGCAGAAGGATCAGATATTTAAGCAAAACACAAGTTTTGAAGACGTTTTTTTTTCCCCCACGTGTCTCCTCGGATGATCAAAGAAAAATACTCCTCTGCCATGGCGTAGTACTATAACCAACCAGAGGGTGTCGCAATTCAGTTTTATCAGCCGTAGAGTTATCAATGCTGTTTTAAGGTCTTTTTTTTTTTTTTTTGTGTTTTTTAAAGTTTTTTTTTTTTTTTTTTTTTGGAACGTTGGCGAGGCGGTAGCCTGAGTGTGGCGAGGCGGCCAAGATAGTGCTGCGGGAAACACTGCAATACTAACATTACATTATCACACCGTACTCTCAGTCACTCAGTAACTTAGCCTGTGAATTCCTAGCTAGCAGTTACTAGCGTAAACGAATAGGCGCTAACGTTAACATGTACTAGGCTACTTCAGTTGGCTTATTTATAAAGTCTATGACTTACACTTCATGTGACTCGACAGCGCAGACTCGCCCATTGTGAAAAGCTGCACATCTTTTTTGCAGACTTTGCAAAAGGCAACTCGTGGGGTTTGTCCCTGTTTAATCTATAGTTTGTATTTTTTATCTTCCAGCCAACGTTCATTGAAACGACAACCTCCCGGCATGGTGCCGTAGTGGTTTCATGGGGGCGGAGTCACACATGGAAATAGACTGGCAGATCGCAGTCACACATAAGCCAGCAGGTTTCATTTTCGGGCTCTCCAACATTTTATTTTTCCATTTAATAAACACACCATTCAGTTAGATAGGGATTTGTTGCGAAAGAAATAGTTACAATTTCAAACCTTGAAAACACAACGTCAAAATGCAAGCATTTTCAAGGATTTCCAGCACCCGTATGAACCCTGTATGAAGCTTAAGCTAGGCATACACTGTGCGATTTTTTTTCAATCTCTGCACGCAGATACAGCTGGGCAAAAAAATCGCACAGTGTAAGCCCGGCTTTAAAGGTGTGTTGTTTTTTTCCGCCACTAGAGGCACTAGAGGGAAACGAAAAGCTGCGCTGTTCAAAGGAATAACCGAAGGTCTGTAACCAAGTTTGTTAATAAAATAAACAAAACAAATTGAGCCCACATTAATTATGTACGGTGTATGACTCCCACTAAATAAAGGCTTCACTGCACATCCAGTAAACCTGGACTGCATCCAGTATTTTCCATTTCTTTCTATATATCATGATCACATATTCAAAGGGGGGAAATATGAGGTTCTATTGTGGAGGATTGTGGATTAATTTACCAAATAAACTTGTAATATTTCATTTATAGTTTGCGAACTCAACTGTGTGAACTTAACTTTAAGCTCATTCTTTTCAATTATGAACTAGCACAAGATTAACCTGACTCCGCTAGATGGATTTGCTCCACATATCCATCTGGAAACCTTCCGTTGAAGTAATTTTGGGAAGGGGCGAAAATACTGGTTAGCTGATTGGCCTATGTTGGTGATAGACGGGCCAAATAAACCAATCAGATCAACGAACCATATGACGTACTAACAGAGCGACGACGAAGAGGAGCCAATTGATAGATCAAACTCTTGCTGAAACCAGTTGGGAGAAGAGCAAAAACATCTTTTCCTCTGAGAAAAGCCTCCAGAGCAGTGTTTTGCTCTTCTTTCAGTGAAGAAATACTCTGTAATTCCCATAAAACTTGCTCGATAGCCACGCTAACGCTAGTTTCATCGGCTGAAGCCGCCATGTTCTTTAGACTGAACTATCGCGCTTCTCGTTGCGTCACACCTCAACCCGCCTCAAAGCCAACGCTGATTGGACGTTCGTTTGGTGAACGGCTCCAAATTTTCTTTAACGGAGAGTCTCCAGACTGATCTGCGAGTGAAACCTTGAAAGTTCGCGAGATCAGGATGGTCTCACGAGGCTAGCACAAGACTGGAGAGATTAAGGATCTTACTGACACTTGGACATGGTTGATGTGGTCCTGAAACAACTGGGAAAGCATCCCAAAAAAGTTAAAAACAATCCACTGAACTTTGTTTCCAATTATGAAGACGTTTCGCTTCCCATCCAGGAAGCTTTTTCAATTCATAATGGTTTAACTTTTTTGGAATCTTCACCAGCAAACTGGGAAAGTATTTCTGCAGTGCAACCGGAATAGTTTCCATGAAGGACCACCGGCTCTCCATCCTGTCTTGTGTCCTGGTTTTCCACACAGGATTATTCCCTTATGAGGCTTGTTTTTCCATGATAGGAGCTTTGGGATTTGTTCTCTTTCCTGCTTTCTATGCTAATCAGGGATCATTTATTCCAATCATTTCCTGGACAATCTTCATCTACTGTCTTAATATTCCCCACCTGTGGTTTTTAACTGTCTCTGTCATAGCCCTAACCCTGGGCTGTTCTAACGTCTCCTGCCAAATCAAAAGCTCTTTATTCTCCTTTAGCATCTTTACCAGATTAATATTTCACAAACCACCGACTCAATTTTCTCCCATCACCTTCTGGCTTTTTCCCACTCAGCCTCCTGGGGTTTCCCTGATTTGAGCCGAGAGCGAAGGGATGACGGGGTAAGGAGGACGAGATGATGGCAGCGGATAGGAGGGTGACAAAGAGAAAAAAACGGCCTAATGAGTGTGTTCCCTCGGACTCAGTGATTCAGACACGAGGCAGGAGATGACAGGGCTGCCTGTTGCCATGGGGGATGCCTCACTGGTTTGCATGAGGCAGAAGCGCGTCCCCCCCACTGGAAACACTGGACTCTGCTTCACCCATGGGATGCTGGTAGTGAAGTCCTAACAATCATGTAATTATCTGAGCATCCCTCTGGAGTATATCAGAGTAATTACAAAATGGTGGTCTCAGTAATTGACGGTATCAAAAAACAGTTTTTGAAACCATCAAGTATTTTTAATGGTTGAAGTCAAAGTGATTTGTGGTCAAACCAAAGCAAGCAGCACTTAAAAGACTTTTTCTCTTGGTTCCTTTCGAAATGCCAATACATATTGTTATTATAACCAAGGTTATTCTAAATTTATTCCAATAGGATGAACTAAATGATCACAAGTGAAAAAAATGAACATCAAAGGTGATGATTTAAAAAGAATCTCCATAAGAAATGACAAAAGCTCAAATATGTTTGTAGTAATATTTGTAATAAAGAGCAATTTAATTCCCAATCAAACCTTTAGCTTTAGTTGTTGAGGTATTTTTATTAAATACTCCAATCTATATATCGGGATGACAACTTTAAAAAAAATAATAATGCAAAATACAAGTCGATAAGACAAGAGCTCTACCCAAGCTCCTCTCCGCTCACACGCCTCGTTTCACGTCTTACTGTTTAATGTAATGATCTCATGTTTTTGAAATAGGGTTTATACAGGAATGAGTAACTCTAATTTAATGCTTTTTAATGCTCTTTTATTGCTTTTAGGAATCATTTTAATGCCTTAAACAAGTACCCATGAATCTCATATATATATCCCGTATACACACACACATATATATATATATATATATATATATATATAGCAGCAAACACGAGGAGCCATTTATATCTGATATATCTGACGATATTAAAGCATTTTAAATGTCACGATAATCACATTTAATGAATTTTAATGCCAATTAAGGCCTTCATTTAAAGAATAATAATTTAATGATTTTTAATGAGCGGTGGAAACCCTGTGAAAATCGTAGCATATTTCTTTCCTAATGAAGGTTTTGTAATCAAGCAAACTGTGGCTCCCCGTTGGATAAAAAGGTGATCAGCAAGATATGGTTGAGTGAAAAAAAAAAAAGGATTTGCTCTCATTCTCAGGAGGGAAAAATGTCTCAAACCACCCTGACCGTAATCACATTTTCTCTGTGTGTCATGAACTAACTTTTAAAAGCTTGGTTCAAATCCAAAGCTGTAAAATTAATTCTAACAATACGAAGTTGGCAAAATGGCAACGAGTTCTGACTGAACTAAACAGAGGGAAGAAACACGGAAACAGGGAAAGAAACTATTTAATCTGACATAAAACTAATACGGCATTTAAAAAACAACAAGAGTGAAACATGGGGATGGAAGTTAATTACTAGCTGTAATTGATAAAGACGGGAATTCTACTCTGTACCAGAGCAAATCTGGCAAACACTTGGTGACGTTCGACTCCGGCACAAATCTACCTCTGAATGTTTAAAAGTAAAGGTTTCTGAGCGGCCTTGTTAAAGTTCAAATTGAAATCTGACTGAGGTGGTATGGAATGATCTGAGGCAGGCTGTCATTGCTTGATAACCCCCCAAATGGCCTGAAATAATAAAAAAAGTTTTGCAATACAGTACATGATAAACCTGATGATATCATCCCTACAGTGGAACATGGTGGTGGCAACATCATGATATGGGAACGTCCTTCAGCTGGGACAGAAAAAATGGTAATACTTAGAGGAAGGACACAGATCTAAAACCATGGAAGAAAACATGGAGGCTGCACAAACCTGTAGAGCACGATAGTTTAACCTCCCTTAGATTAATGACAAAAGCATATCAATATTTTAGAAAAAACAACATCATTCTGCTGCAGGACTTGAAAATGAATCCTCTAAAACTGCCAACATTAGACTAACTGGAGTTGTTTTGTAAAAGGAATGAGCAAAAACCTCTGCTTCAATGTGAGGATTCTTCAGCGATCTTTTAAATCAGTGCGGCGCAGCGAGGAGAGCGCGTCCTGGACGAGCTCTGACATCAGCTGAATCTGGGATGAGGCAGCCGTGTGACGATGCGAAGTTTCCATTTCCTTTGTTTCAGAGCTGCGAACCAGCAGCTGTAACCAGACACCCGGCCTGTTAAATCCTCTCTTTTGTAGAGCAGCGACCCGATGGGGTCATCTGACAGGAGATGAAACGGTCTGGATGAAGTCATGGAGTGCCTCTGTGCAGCGTGTGAATATGAGTGTTCAACACATTGTCAGTCTCAGGCTCTCCTGGTTCTCCTCTACCACCTTGTCCAGTTTTAACATATTAACATATTTTCCTCCACAGCTGTGGGTGAGCAGGTGCTCTCCATCTGTTCTAGTCCCTGGAGTTTAGAAACTGTCCTCATCAGCTGTGACCCTGCCTCCATCAGCCTTCATACAATTCAGTGAGCCTTGCTGGGAAACCCAGAAGGACAAAATCAGAGGAATAAACACTAAACTATCACAAAAATTCTGCAAACAGATCAAAATTCATACAAATAATTCATGCAAAGCAATAAATAGCGTTTAAATAGGACATCACTAATTTGGTTTCCCATTTGCTTTAATAGCGTCTACGTTCATGGTTGGTGCTAGCTTAAGGCTGCAAGCAGGTTCTGAAATTAACTTTTTGTCTCCAAGTGGACTAGATAATAAAAGTATTTACCGGCCAAGCATATTTTTAACAGCCTGAAAAAAAGATTATAATAATTTGCTGTCATATATTTTTAAAGAACATATATTTCAGTCAGGCATTATGTTAAACATGTGCATCTGGAGCACCGTGAGAAGAAGGTCGCAATTCTAGCGAAGCAAATGTTACGTGTTCAGCAAATTCGATTAAATCACTTCCATGCCTGCGAACTACGAAAAGTGAAACTCACAGGAGTTAAAAAATCTGATCTTTTGTACGATCATGTCACAAAATCCAATATGGGAATATATGTGCCTGCAGAGAAGGAGGAAAATGGAAGATAGGGAAAATGTTGACAATGGATGAATTCTGGAAAGCTCTTAGGTGATTTCCTCCAGAAACTGGCCAGCCAGTCCTTCTCCCGCGGTTTCAGCGCTCTTTCTGCACGGTGGACTTGTCCGATCTATCGCTGTCCTCCTTCAATGCTCCACAGTGGTTAGCTAGCCCTGGCCAGCCGCGGCCTCTCCCCCCTCTGGTGCCATTTCCGCAGCAGGTTTATCTGATTTACCGCTGTGGTTTCTTAGAGGAGGGCACCGCTGGTCGCCTCTTCCTGGTTCTGGTTCTCTCTCTGCTGGTTTTCTCACAGTGATCTCCCACTGCTCCTATCTGAATCCCAGGCTGACCAGGCAAATTTCAATATGAGCAAAAGCAAAACTGCTGAAATTTTTGCAGGCTTTGCACTCAATGAGAATGCAACATAATAAATTCTGTCTTTCAGTGTTCATAAAGAATAATAGTTCACATTTGGAGAACAGTTTTTGCCATTTTATTGGTATCATATACATTGATGGAAACAAGGGACTCCTGCTGTTGCCAATGGGCGATCAACCAACTGTCAGACAGTGTTTTTTAATGTCTAGATATTCCGACTCAACATAGAAAATGTAGGGCAACTAATTAGGAACCCCCAATAGTGTGTCGTCTCCCAATAGAAAAGTATTCCCCTCCTCTTGCCCTCCTGTTGTGCTCTTTCCTGGATGTTGCACTCTGAACTCACTTTTCAGGAATGTTGTGGGAGCAGCCGTGCGGCAGGAGCAACGCCAGCTGTCGGACACTGGGAGTGACGAGCGCTGGAAGTCCAATTATAGAGCAGTCACCTTTCATGCTTGGACAAGGACATGCTGGACATTCCCCTTGATCAGTCACACAGCTGACTCAACACATATTTCATTACACTCTGTTGTAGGAAATTAGTAAAACCCTTTAATATCTTCAGATAAATTAAAGTGAATAAAATCAACCATTAGAAAGGTCCATTTGATACTTTGGATATTTGAGAGGTGAACTTTAATAAATATCCTTAAAGGTATAGTGGAGGATTTTCGCAGATTTTTGAAAAGACACGCCCTCTCCAAAAAAAATGCACATGCAAAACCCTGTTCCCTCGCCCGAGAGGGAACGTCTATTAAACACATACGAGAGATCAGGTCATACACACTTTGTTTTTAAAAGATAAA
>NW_015151550.1:132871-134577 GCF_000732505.1 Cyprinodon variegatus | reverse complement strand
AGAACATGATGGAATAACGGAAAATCAAGGAACCAATGTAAAAAACCCGAAATTCCCTTTAAGGTCAGACGTCCAGTAAAGTGAGTCCAGATGCATCTGATGCTTGTGCTGCTTCTGTGTTCAATGACAGAGAGCAGCTTTGCTATATTTGCTGTGATCAGTGGGTAAAAAGTAGGAATAAGACATAATCTAGGTAGTAAATTCATCTAGATTACGATCCTGCCTTAAAATATTATTTTTCCTGTCAGAGCAGCGCAGACCCTCACATCCATTGGTAGGTACCAGATCTGCTCAGGTGGTCAGATCTGTTCGGGCACCGCGCTTGCTAGTGACATTCAGCTATCTGATTGGCTGAACGTTGCCACATGACATAAAACATTGTGGTTGCCAAGACAACGATAATAACATAATGCTGCCTCTGTGTGCCATCTCTGGAGCATCTGTAATGTTAGTGTGTCTAATAAAGTTTTAACTGATTGAAAAACAAAGCTGAAAAAATCTGTTTATGGTGAACTAAGGCTACGTTCACACTGCAGCCTGAGGTGACCCAAATCCGATTTTTTTGCCCATATGCGACCTGGATCTGATATTTTCATGACAGTCTGAACAACAGATCCGATTTTTTCCAATGCAACCCAGGCCAGTTGGCTATGTGGTCCTGAATCCGATATGAATCTGATCTTTTCAAATGCGACCTGTGTCTGAACGATCAGGTCGCATTCATCCGACCTGAATGCACTTAGGCTACGTTCACACTGCAGCCTGAAGTGACCCAAATCCGATTTCTTTTGCCCATATGCGACCTGGATCTGATCTTTTCATGGCAGTCTGAACAACACAGATCAGATTTTTTCCAATCCGACCCAGGCCACTTGGGGATGTGGTCCTGAATTGGATACGAATCTTATCTTTTTAAATGCGACCAGTGTGTGAACGGATGAATCCAAACTGGCCGTCATTAATACCCGACAAAGGTCACTATTATGCGTCTTGCTATGCAGAAGCAGCAAGATGTGTTGTATGACTGCAGTTCACACAGGAGATCACATACAAGTCGCATATATTTGGAAGTATGAACTGCAATGCAAAAAACTCGGATTTAGCAAAAAAAATCGGAATTAAGCATCAAGGCCTGCAGTGTGAACGTAGCATTAGTAACCAACATAGGTCACTATTCTGCTTCTTGCTACAAAGAAGCAGCAAGAAAAACAAACACCATAGCGGACAATGATGTAGAAAGCAGTAATTTTTTTAACCATCTTGAAAAGATTGAGGTTTTAAGGTTTGGAAAGGCCGCTAGTTGCGCTCCAGCACTACATCCATGTTTACTTCCGTAAACACGAAGCACGCTGGCTTGTGACGTCTTTTCGTCCCCTACTGCGCATGCAGGACACATAAGCTGTATGAATGCAGTTTACACAAGAGATCACACACAAGTCGCATATGTTTGGAAATGTAAACGGCAATGCAAAAAAAAAACGAATTTCACCAAAAAATTGGAATTGAGCATCAAGGCCTGCGGTGTGAACGTAGCTAAAGTAACTGCAAGACCATGATATATAGGGTGAGAGCTGGGTAGCTGTTTTCAGTAGCTACCAGTTAGCTAGCCTCGTGAGACCATCCTGATCTCGCGAGCTTTCAAGGTTTCACTCGCAGATCAGTCTGGAGACTCTCCGTTAAAGAAAATTTGGAGCCGTTCACCAAAC
>NW_015151550.1:114706-131281 GCF_000732505.1 Cyprinodon variegatus | reverse complement strand
TCAAGACTGAGAATGATTGTTTTCCACTTTCAGCTACTTTAAATAGCAAATGAATCATAACATATTGGCAAATATGGATCTGGCGGTGCGCTGCCAATGGAATTCCCAGCAGCAGTTACCTCAGGCCAGGTCACCTCTTAAGGGTTTTCCACCTCTGTTCTTGGCGGCTGAAATTAGATGTAGTGCTTTTCAGGTATGTGGTACAGTCCAAACTGCAGGCTCCAGGATAATAAAAGCAAATATATTCTGCCGCGAGGTTTCGACATTTTAATTTAGGCGTTAATAAATGGTTTCAGAGGAGTGATCATAGCGCTCTGCATCAGCAGTGCTGTGTCTGACTCCCTGCCAGCTCCCAGATCAGCTTCTCTGATTGGTTGATGTGGCGCATCGAGCAGCAAAAAATACATTTTTCCATCTACAGCATCTGCTGCAAGTGAAATTTTGAACATTTGATCTAATGTTCCGAGGGAAGTTAGTGTACCAAATTTATACATCCCAAAAACAGGGTGCACAATTTGTCATTTTTTAGTAAAGTGCGTGCAATGTAGGCCCGTATGCATTTCTAGGTAAATGCCTGTTCTTAAACTGTTTCCTATTTCAAATCTTCCCTCAGCTACAAATACATTTTAAGACTGCTCGAGACTAACATAGGAGACTTGTGCAATCAGTCAGCTGTTATCCAGACCTACTTTCTCACTAAATAATTACATTGTTGTTAGCTGGAAGCAATGGTCCATTTTATTAGGCTACATTATTAAATATTGTGCAATCAGAAATAAAAGTTTTATTTGCCGACGACGGAACTATCGGTCACTTCTCCTGCAGCTGGCATATCTGTATCCAGGGGACACATTTTTTTATTTGTTCCCATTGCGTCAAAAGAAACAATAGGGAGAGATCAAGCTAATATTGAAATAACATCTGGAACAGAAAATGGATAAAAGTATTTTTTCATTATCCCGCTTTTATCTCCTCTTTCTTTCATCTTTTCTCCTTTTTTTCCTGTTTTTCCTCTTTTGTTCTACTTACATTGCAGTGTCCATATAATCTGTAAAACTCCCTGCATAATTATAATAAAGCAATTTATATGCATGAAACAAGCAGAACACTATGGCGATAGCAGTACTGCTCCACTTGTGAAAGCAAAATCTGTTGGGCTCTTATTGGCATTAGGGTTGTCAAAAGTATCGATACTCAAAAATGTATCGATACTGAAACATTGTATCCGGATACAATACTCGTTTTTAAAAGTAGCGATACAGTGCCACCACCAGTGGCACCTAAGCAGTCATTCATCTAAAGTGCAGAATAGAGGAAAATGCACTTTCTGAACACTGTGTGATTGAATAATTCTACGCACTTTTCAGTTTCAGACTTTTTTCTGTAACAGGTGCAGCTGCTGAGAATTATTTTTGTTTCTTAACCGGTTTGGCTAGCGTCATTGCTATGTGTGCAAAGCATAGCCAAGGAAGGAACACTTCATTTTAATTTTATAAGTTTTTTTTATCAAGCTTGCTTAATATTGTGCACAGCAAACAACCTTAAAATATTGCTCTTATTGTTTATTGTATTTATTTATTGTATTTTATTTAATAATGAAAATATTTCTGTAGAATTTTGGAGTCTTTGTTTTTATCCTTGTGGTATCGAAAATGGTATTGAGTATCGAATATTTTCCTTAGTATCGGTATCGAGTTGAAAAGTTTAGTATCGTGACAACCCTAATAGGCATCAAGACAATTATTCTTATTGCCACATTGCCAGACAGGATGCTGTAAAAAAATATAAATAAAAAATAAAACAAGGATAAAAATTTCAGAAGAGTTCACCAACATGTTGCTGCTTGAGACTCTCCTAACAATAAGACATGCATTCAGTTCACTTCCTGGCTTTAGTATTACAGATTCGGTATAAATTATATGGTTATCAAACCAAAAAGTTTGTTTCTGAAAATTATTTGTAATAATTATAAGAAAAAAAGTGGAAAAACATTTGTAAAAAAAAAAAAATTTGCTTCAATTCACAATTATTAAAAACATTTTTTTTTTATATTTATATCATACTTAATGAGGACTTTTGGCTTTGTCTGAATGAGTTTTGCTATTAATATTTTTATGGTAGTTCGTTGTAAGAGAGATAAATAAAAGGAGACTTTGCAGAATGTTGTGTTATGTTGGTTAATGTAAAACTCATTAAGCATTAACCTCGTATATTTCACATCTAACCTCCAACCAATAGTTGCTTTTGCTAAACCTTTTTTGACACCATTTTTCAATTATTTTCATATTTTATTACTTAAACTTAGACACATTTATTTGTCATTTTGTTTACACAAGTGTAAAACAAAATGAAATTTGGTTTGGAACAGCTCTCTGGACAATTTCGTCTTTTTTAAAGTGCATCCTTGTAAAAAATAGTAAAAATATATATAAAAAAAACAGTAAATTAAACATATGAATGTAAATTTACAGTTCTAACATTTTCATTTTTTTATATTGTATTATTAATATAATGATTTTTTTATATTCTTACTTCAGAAAAATTTCGACCACATCATTTACAGCTCTTGTGATTTATTTACCACTGCTTGGCTTTTAATGGTCCTTTAATTCTGCTGCTCAGCTCACGGTTAGCAGAGCCTCGATCCCCATTTTATGCCATTTAATGAGAATGAACCCCGTCTGACTGGTGCTCCACGTCCTAAACCATTTTTACTGAAGTTAAGAAATCCCACAGTTGGATAAAATTGGAGCAAAATAAAGAGAAACACGTGAAATTATTTCTCCCTTTTGGATCAGTTCTTCATTATTCATGAAATGATACTGATTTCTGATTAAACATATCCATCAAATGGCAACTCTAAATCATTTATTAGTTTATTTTAAATAGGATAAAGCTGGCAGCAGGCTGACATATGTACCATCAGCTGTTAAAGTGAGATGTTACAACATACTATACTATAAAATGTGTTTAAATTATCTTATTTTACCAATAAAAATAGTTTTTTTAAATCAGATTTAAAATATAAGACCTTTAAATAGCTGAGGCATGTTTGATAAGATGAGTAGACCTGGGATCAGATTTAGTGGACAGCGAGTTGACAGGTATCTGAAGCTCTTCCACCTAAAAAAATTATGGTTTTTTTACATTCCCATTAAGGGAACGAATATTTTAGTTCTAAATCTAAAGCATTTCTATGTGTTATTTTTCTGTCAGTCAAAAGAAGCAACTATGGAAAAAAATAAATCAGGCCTGGGCAGAAAGCCAGTATATTCCCTAGATTATTTCAATATAAAAATTAGAAATAAAAATGGATACTGTTTATCTCTGTTACATCATTTAATTTTCAGAACACGTTTTTTTGTTGTTTTTAGATCTGCTCCTGTGCAGACCTGCAGAGTCTGTTCTGAAAGACTCATGGGTTAGCAATGATTCACAGTTGACAGTTAATTTTCCATGTCAGATCTGGACAGTCTGAGGAAAACCACGTAGTGCAGAGAAGCGCTCCGTTTTCCTCACCGGGCTCCCGGCAGGAGAACTTTCCCCGACAGGAGTCGTGCGGCTGCTTCAGCTGACATGCGGCCGCTACTGTAGCTCTCTCTCTGCTGTACAGTGTGTCTGCATTGCGTCGAATCCTCCCCCCCTCCTCTCCCTGTTTTCTCTCGCTCTCTCCGTCCCTGATTCACTCACTCCTCTTCCCTCTCCTCATGAAATTCTGCAATATGCTTCCAAATTAACGGACACGTATCTGGTCTTCGCAGCGGGATCCTCTACCTCCTTTTCCCTCCTCTCCTCCTCTGATTTTTCCAAACGTTTTTTTTTTCTTCATGCAGCAAAGTCCAGTCGTTCCCATCAGAATGTGAGCTTCAAGCGTATTATTCCTCCTCTCCCTTCTCCTCCTCCTCCTCCTCCTCCTCATTTTCCAGTATGATTTTAAGAAATAGTCAGTCTGGATTTCTGCTGCTGCATTCACAGCCGTCAGAAACCACCTCCTCTTCCTCCTCCTCCTTCTCCTGCAGGCTGCACCGACTGACGCTGAAAACTAACACCAAGAGGATACGGATGTTGACCAAGACAACATAGTCTATTAATATTTCAGAGACACTGTAAAGAGATATCTGCTGGTATTAAAGCCAAAGTTGAGGTGGGCGGCTGGTGAGGACGATCAGTTCCATCTGCAAACTCAGGTACGTCTCATTCCTGATGTCCGTCACTCAGAGGAGATTTCATTGCTGTGTTGTGTGGATGTGTAAAGGCTTGTTTGAGTGGGAAGCTGATGGAGGAGTGAGAACTGTGGGTGCAGAGAGGCAGTGAAGCAGGGCTGCAAACTTCAATGCTGATGTATGCGGTAAAATGAAGCTGTTGCGGCACACGTTTCTGGAGGTGCCGTTGCATTCTGGGGGGGAAGCTCATGTTGAGAAATGTCTCTGAGTGAGTTTTTGTCTTTACTGAGGACACTGGGCTTGATTTCTTTCTCTGTTCCAGGTGTCAGACGAGGCACTGCTGAGGGAACGTTCAGTTCAGAGATGATGGCAATGGTGAGGATGATGATGGTGATAGGGAGGGAGGCTCTGCGCATCTCCTGGCATCTGTAGGAGCGTCTCCACTCCAACCTGCCCCCACCACCTACACACCGCTTCCCCTTCCTGCCCATCACCCGACAGGAAGGATGACTGTGGTGTCCACAGAAAACATGGACGATACCTCCACCCTGCCGGGTCACCCACAGGACCCCTACCCGCTCGACGACGACCACAATGACCATGACTGTTGTGAGCGGGTCGTTATTAACATCTCTGGGCTGCGTTTTGAGACCCAGCTGAAGACCCTTGCCCAGTTCCCAGAAACACTGCTAGGGAACCCCAAGAAAAGAATGCGCTACTTTGACCCCTTAAGAAACGAGTATTTCTTTGACCGGAACCGTCCCAGCTTTGACGCCATCTTGTACTATTACCAGTCCGGAGGACGACTGAGGAGGCCAGTCAACGTCCCTCTGGACATGTTCTCAGAGGAGATAAAGTTTTACGAACTCGGTGCAGAAGCTATGGAGAAATTTAGGGAGGATGAGGGATTTATCCGGGAAGAAGAGCGGCCTTTGCCAGAAAAGGAGTTCCAGCGGCAGATTTGGCTCCTCTTTGAGCATCCGGAGAGCTCTGGGCCAGCCAGGGGGATTGCCATCGTCTCAGTTATGGTCATTCTTATTTCAATTGTCATATTTTGCTTGGAGACTTTACCGGAGCTAAAGGAGGACCCTAATGACCGCATTCACCAGGTGGGCAACACCACCATGTATTACAAGGCAAACGTTCTAACAGACCCTTTCTTTGTGGTGGAGACGCTCTGCATCATCTGGTTTTCCTTTGAACTAATAGTCCGTTTCTTTGCTTGCCCCAGCAAAGCAGCATTCTTTAAGAACATGATGAACACTATTGATATTGTGGCTATAATCCCATACTTTATCACTCTTGGCACAGAGCTAGCTGATGACCAAGAGAACAAGGAGGGTAGGGGAGGAGGGGAACAGGCCACTTCTCTAGCCATTCTCAGGGTGATTCGTCTTGTGAGGGTATTCCGGATATTCAAACTCTCCCGACACTCCAAAGGGCTCCAGATTCTGGGGCAAACTCTCAAAGCAAGCATGAGGGAGCTGGGGTTGCTCATTTTCTTCCTCTTCATTGGTGTGATTTTATTTTCCAGTGCAGTTTACTTTGCTGAAGCTGAGGAAAAGGAGTCGTTCTTCACCAGCATCCCAGATGCTTTTTGGTGGGCTGTGGTGTCGATGACAACCGTTGGCTATGGGGACATGTACCCTGTGACCATTGGAGGGAAAATTGTTGGATCTCTTTGCGCCATTGCTGGTGTGTTGACCATTGCACTGCCTGTGCCAGTCATTGTGTCCAACTTCAACTACTTCTACCACCGGGAGACGGAAGGGGAGGAGCAAGCACAGCTGCTCAACATCAGCAACCAGAACTTGGCATCAGAAACCAACTCAAGCCGCCGCACTTCCTCTGTTGTCAGCAAGTCGGAGTACATGGAGATAGATGAGGACTTGAACAACAGCATTGATAACTTTAGGGAAGCAAACCTTAGGACTGCCAACTGCACTGCCCCCAGCCAGAACTGTGTTAACAGGGGGAAGCTGCTCACCGACGTGTGAGACAGTACCTGACACACTGCTGTACATATTGTAGAAATCTCTGGATGCTTTAACTATAGGTGCATTTTAATCTTTTTTTAAACATTATTCTTTTAAAATAGACTTTAATACATTCATGATGAGGCAAAACTGAGCAGATCTTGGCAAAAAACTTGTGTTTTAAATTTGTATTCATTCCAAAAATATACCATGGCCTTCACAGGCAATTTTGCATATCAAATTCAATTATGTGTGACCAGGGACAGGATTCAGATGTAAGACACCATCCCGGACAAGTCCCCAATAATTTTACCTGGGTCCTAGGGTTAAAAAACTATATATATATATATATATACTTTAGCAAATTAATTTTCAGATTTAATCTTAAAAAAAGGGGTTACTCCATCAATTTAAAATGTTTGATTTGTTTGGCTCAAGGGCAGCTTTTAGGTACATAAGATTACTGCTAGGTACACCAGACAGTACCCAATTAATAAAACTAATTTAGATACATAAATACATACTTCTTTTTGTAAGCCTTTAAACTGTGTGACATTATTTGTTTAAAAAAAAGGCGTTAGACAACACATTTCAAAAGTGGCGCTCAAGAGTCCTCTTCCAGAGGTGTGCTTTCTCTCAATTTTATTCACACAAAACAAACCCCCAAAAAAGTCATGACCTGGCTTCTATGCTGCCAATTTATTCCTTATGCCCTTTTCTATCTGTGGGCATTGTACCAGGTACTGACATTCTATTTTGTATTCTACAGAAGCCCCCCCAAGTTTAATTTTATAGCTAGGCCTTTTCATATCAATAGCTGTGGGGGGGGTTGGGTTTGGTTTTTTTTTACTGTATTGGTTGTTTTACTTGATCTATACTAACTGATTAAATTTAAACCAGAGACTAGATTTCACATTTTGGAAAAGACTCAATATAACTAATATGATCACTGTCTTAATATTCTTCCATTTAATTTTTAATTATGCTTAAAAAGTTAGTGGGGTGTCAACTGCCAATTTCAGATATCCAACTTTCTTCCTTTTAGATCATTTAGATCATCTTACATGTGACAGGTCCTATTCTTTATCTTAATCAAGCCTTTAGTTACTAAACAACCAGATTTTTCAGGACAGTCATGAATTGACAGATTTAATAAGAAATGTATTAGTCTATAATAATATGTTAGTCCAACATATTATTTATTTTTATCTCCAAAATCAATTGAGACTCAGACAAGAGCACTGAGAGTAAAATGATTATGAATTTTAATCCTGGACAAGACCCCAAATAACACAAATATTCCTAATACAACCTAACTACTCTATTTACAAGTCTAAACTGTAACTTATTTTCATTGAAACAAACAGATGTATCTTATAATTAAAGGGATTGCACTGCAATTGTTTTTGTCTCAAGGCTTGTTTCAGGTGTAGGTCCTATTTTTGTATGCCAAGCTGCCATTTTACAACCTAGTTCCAAAATTTTACGATATTCATATGAATATACATTCTACAAAATCATCCCATGAATGGTAAGAGCTATATATATATATAACATCAAACTTAATGGGTTACTTAATATATCTGATCCTGAAATAAGCTTTAGGAGCAAAGTGGTTCCTTGTTTTGTACTCCAGACCCAAACTAATGAAGATTTTTTAAAAATCTAAAAAATATGTTACTTATTTTATATATGAAGTTTATTGCCTCGCATGTGCCTACACTATCAGTTTAAGACAAATTTAGCTAAGTGGTGAGGTGAAGAGGCATGTTTAGGGTAAAAGAGGTCTTGTTTTTATCATCAGACAAACCTCAGCAACTATCAAACCGATAGTGAGGAAAGAAATTGCGTCATTGTAATATGAATTCTTAAAATTTAGAAAATGTAAAACAAAAAGGTATGGATAAAAATGAATAAACCCCCTACCACTTAGCAGAAATAACATCAACTCAACACTGCCAATACAAAGCCATACTGTTCTCTGCCATCATTTAAAAACATGTATTCATATGAAACAAAAATGAAATTAGAAATATGTGCATGTTTTTAAAATATATGAGAATGATCAAGTAGCTCTCTGGGACGTGTAGTTTTCTTGTAACTTGACTGCAAAATTCGTATCTCAGTCTTTGTGAACTCAGTGTTAAAGAATCAATCAATTTTTATCTCTAATTACTGAAATACTAAATTGATGGAGTTCCTCTTAAATAACGTGCAAAGATCTGCTGTAACTTAAGTTTCAGTTTAAAGCTATTTACTGCAACATTTCACTGCCATCTTTTTTAAAGAAGATACATGTCAATTTGTAATATTTTAACTGCTTCAGCTCTTAATGGCTGAAAAACACAAATACAACATTTGTGGGGAAAAAATTAAAGCACTTTATATTGACTAAAAAAGACACATTGAAACATTTAGGAAAGTAATATTTAAATATTAATGATAAGAAGTGTTTTATCTCTCTTATTCTATGTATTAAGTCTAAAAGTTAAGGACTGAATGGGAGGAAAAGATAATAAAACTGGGCGATTCATTTTTGATGAAGGGGACAGCTGCCTGGTTTCGAGTAACAGACTCAAGTTTGTGGATGAAAGCCCATCTAAGATTCAAGAGAACATCTTCTTCCTTGAACAACCACAGTATGGATGGATTACAGTCGTAGACGTGTGCACTTCCTACAGCACATCCAGGAAAATCGTGAAAAACTTTACATGGCGAATTTTTCAGGCACTTTAAGAGAAGCAAACAGGGAAGCTTGTGGAGCCTTATGGAGGAACGATCTGCATCAATGCTGCTGCAGGTCAGCTGAAGGTTCCCTGTTTGATGCCATGCAACGCTCCTTTATATAAACGCATGTGGAGACTCTTCTCTTTTATATCAGCATGCACACAACGTTACCTCATTTTCTTTTTTCTTTTTGTTGTCGTCTTCTTCAGCTCTCATCCTCTTCTCCTGGATTATGGTTTGTTTCACCAGAAGTGCTCTGGCAGTTTATCGTCAAAGTTGTTTCGGAGCATTTCAGTCTTGAATGTTTAAGGAGAACAGCAACATTTCTTATTTCGGAGATCACGGCATGTCAAAATAGTTCAGCATTATGGCCTAAACAGCTATGAAATAGCTACGTATACTCAATGCATGACGTCTATTAAAATTGCTTGCAGTTTTTGATGGAGCACGGGGGAAACAGAGGAGAGATGACGTTAAGTATTTCCGTGGAAAAATGCATGACGGAGGAAACTGTTAGAAGGAACTGATGTACTTAAAACAGAAGAAATCTTTAAAAAGAATTACTCTGAAATATTTTCCTCCTTTCTGTATTTCCAATAACTTTGAAGACCAGTGCATGGGAAGGCTGATTTTTCTTTAAGTAGAAGAAAAGGTATATAAAAATGAACAAAGTTCGTAAAGTATATATCTAAAAATTTGTTTTCAGTGCCTTGAAGCCCGTCTCGTTATAGAATTGACTGAAGTGCCTCCTGTTTTAAGAGCTTACGTCGTGCAGCTTAACGTCTCCTGTTATTAATATGCACTGATCCCATATATCTGCCACTGAAGGGACAGTTTGCTCCATATTTTCAGGCCAAAAAAAAACCCATTTTCTATCTTGTCGATGACACAAGGCTGCAGCAATTAATCGTTCTCGCTAGCAGAAAAAATCACCAATTTATTTGGTCAAATAAAGCTGAAACCTACGGAGCTCCTAAAGGGACATGGAGGGAAAAAATAAACTTTTACGAGATCCTGCAATACTTTTGCAATAGTCCCGCAATAGTTTTGCAGGATTTCGCAATACTTTTGCGAGATCCCTCAATAGTTTTGCAATAGTCCGCAATAGTTTTGCAGGATTTCACAATACTTTTGCGAAATCCTGCAAAACTATTGCGGGATCTCGCAAAAATATTGCGGGATCTCGCAAAAGTATTGCAGGATCTCGCAAAAGTATTGCGGGATCTTGCAAAAATATTGCGGGATCTCGCAAAAGTATTGCGGGATCTCGCAAAAGTATTGTGGGATCTCGCAAAACTATTGCGGGATTTCGCAAAAGTATTGCGAAATCCTGCAAAACTATTGCGGGATCTCGCAAAAGTATTGCGGGATCTCGCAAAAGTTCTTTTTTTTCCCCTCCATGTCCCTTTAGGGGCTCCGTAAAAACCAGTTTAAATAGGATGTTAAAGGAAAACTATTTGTTCTCACGTTTATCAGACTAAACTTTACATGTTTTAGGTCAGTGAGGATCACCAACATTATTTCTACCTGCTAAATATAAGTGGGAGAAAAACTTTAGTTTGAAGCTTCGGGGAAAAGCCCAAACAGCCAAAGAGGCACAACTTTTAACATATTCGTTTACTGACATGGACTGAAAGGCCACTTAGAGGGGAAGAAGCCGTTAATTTAGAAACAACAAAATTCAGTTTTAATGGAAACAACCACTGAGCGCCCCACCCCAGCTCTGAAGTACGGTAGTGGCAGAATCAGAGTGTGGAACTATTTTCTTCAAAAAAAAAGATGACATGATGACAAATAAATAATAGTTAAAGCAAAACTCAGGACATCAGCTAAGAAGGTCTGGACACACCTGTCTTCCAAATGACCCTTAGCATAGCGGTTCAGCTAACAAGCAGCTTAAGAAAAGAAGTCAGTGGTTTAAAAAGGTCATCACAAAGACCCGAACTCCATTCAACAATGTGGGTCCATAAACCCGACCCAGTTCCAACAGTTTGGTCTGGAGATCTGAACCAGAAGGAAAGCATTTTTAAAGGAATTGATATTAACCTAAAAATTAAAAAAGGTAAACAAATACTTCGCATTCAGCAAATTCAGTCTGCTTGGAGAGTTAAAGGCGGTAATGCATGCGTTTGTAGAATGTAAATAAAACATCTGGGCTTAGCTGTATGTGCAGGCCTTTGAAATGAGAACCCACAACACAATAGGAGTCGTTATCATAGAACGCCAAAGGCATTGGTTGAATCCGCTGCTCGCAGGGGATGGAGGTTTGGGGGGGGTCACAGTAACAACATATTTAATTAGCCAACTCATTAAGCGCCTGTGCCGCGGTCTTTGTGCTGTCCTTGAGCCTGAATCAAAGTAACGCACAAATTTCCCCCCCGGATGAACTGCTGGAGACGATTTATCTGCTGATTTATTGGTTACTGAGGCAAGTGACCCATTTTCAGATAAATCAGGAGGATCAGATCCAATCGGGGGAAGAAAATACCAGAATTACACTTCAAAACAAGTGGGCTATTTAAACTGATAAGGTGTTAACATTAGGTAGACTTTACTGCATTATGTTTATATAAATGTAATGTTAGGAAGGTTGACTTGATGCTTCATAAAATAGAGCAAATACAATGAAAACGACTTAATAAGAACACAAACGCTGCCACTTTTCAGCAGGGCCAAAAATAGACTCTTTGCAGACTAAAACCAGAGAGAAATGAAAGTGAATCTGTTTTATTTTGGCTATCCGTCCCTCATCAGGCCGCGTCGTTTGCTCGCTCTGATGTTTTCAGTGGAGAGGAAGAAGCAGGGAGAGGATCCTGCTTCGTGTGCCTTGGAGCTGTGGGACGTTTCAGTTCAGGGAGGGCTGATGGATCTGCAGAGGCACTCAGTGTTTCCTCTGCAGAGCAGCATTAGTCATTCTGCATGCCAGTAAAATGGCGATGCTGCTGCTGCTGCTGCTGCTGTTTGAAGAAGGGGGAGCAGAGATGTTGGAGCGACGGGTTTTTCTGCAGGATGGAAACAAGACGATTGATCCGACGACTATAAATGAGCCCACGTTATGTTCCAGAGGTTCTCAAACCTAAACTTAGAGGACAGAATCAGGACGTCTGCAGGAGCGCCACCTGCTGTTTAGATAAACAGATGCTTCAGCAGATGTCTGTCTCTTTGCTGACATTGAGGGCATTTCTAATGATCTTGCAGAACCAGGAAAATGTTTTTAAATAACCTGTTCCACATCTCAATCAGTTCAGTGCATGTTATGAGATGTTATGGGATTATTATAAAATGATTGTTTAATAGAAACCTGGAACGTTTGTGGCAGGCATTAGTTTTCAGCTTTGTAAAACCAACTTTTACTGAACTTTAAAGCTGCTAGACCTTCAGGTTAGCGTTGCAGCATTACCGATCCAAAAACAGGCAACGGGCCCTCTGAATTGAGAAGACAACCCATCAAACAGCCCCATTCTCCAGATATAGAAATGTTAATAGAATAGACATCCATTATCTGTTCTAGGTTGTGTCCCTCTCTTCTTGTCCCTTTTCTTCTTGTTTTCCTCTCTATGTTTTGTACTCAGCTGACTTTTCATGCTGTCTCTAAAGGAATGAAAGATTTTTTCCAAGCACTAAGCTCACTTAGCTGATTGCTCCTTCCTGTGTTTCCAAAAAGGCCAAAGTAAATAACCCAGTCCTTCTTTTCACTGTAGACAAGCCATGATCTGCTTATCTGTTCTCCATTTTTCATTTGGATGAAATAATAGCTGCATGAATCATGACAGCAGACAAGATAGAGGAGAGCAGGAGGCGGGGTTACCAATCTACTCGCTCTGGAGAGCAGAGTTCGCTGCTTTTAGATGTTGTCTCCAAAGTCTCCAGTAGCAGAAAAAAGTCTCTAGATTTGGCGCTAGGAGCTTTTTAGAAATCAAAGTGCTAGAGGGGTCTGAAAAGTGGCTAAATATAGCGACTAAAGCGCTAAGTTGGCAACACTGCTCTTTGCATGGTTTGTTTTCAAATGGTTTGCTGCTGTCTGTTTGGACCTTTCTGAACATGTGCAGCAAATGGACTGATCCAATATGGTGGACACTGAAGGGGGGGGGGCTGAGACACACTTAATATTATCAGCGTTCTGATGGCATTTTAGCCAAAGGATTTTTATCAAAAACATCATTAATATGAACAAATAAGGAATAGTAGGATTAACAAGAGTTTTCCGGGGCCCCCAGGAACTTGGGGCCCTAGGCAACTACCTAGTATTGCCTAATGGTAAATCCCCCCCCCCACCAGTCTCCGAACTTGTGCAGCCTAACATCATCCTCCAGTATAACCTTTAGTTTAACTGTTTTTCTGCTAGAGGAAGGCTTCCTCACAGCATGATGCTGCCATCACCATCTTTAAACATGGAGTTCTTATGTTTTCTCATCAGTTCAGGGCTGCAGACCTCCATGTCTGCAGTTGGTCCATTCGCTCTCCATGTTCAGATGATGGATTGAACAGATCTAGGTTAGATTTTCAAAGCTTAGGCTACCGTTTTATGACCTAATCCTTCTTTAGGCTTCTGCAGATCTTCTCCTGACATGTCTGCTGTGTTACTCACGTCTTTATGATGCTGGTCTTTCTTTAATGTGAAAGCAGCTGAATACAAATGTTTGCCACATTCTTCTGCTTCTTGTCTGCAAAATCAGTTAAAATCTTCAATTTGAGTCAATTTTTTAAAGTTTATAACAAACGACTTATTAGAGTTCAAAGCAGAAATTTAAACAGAGTCTGACCCTAAAAACACAAGCAACAAAAGTCCAGAAAGAAATCCGCTGTAGTAAATCTAGAATAACTTCAATCCAACATGGTCCATTTTTATGTGCACAAGTGGAAACTATAGGATTAGAAAGTAAAACCTCTGTTGCTTCACAGACCTTTTAACTCTTGGCATCAGCTGATCATCACAAAGAATTTCAAAATGATGACAAGCTGCAGGTTGAAATGTGCCCCTTAAACATCTGCACCCCTCTGATGTTTTAGATTATCTCTAATTACTGCCCTCTGGTGGCCATTCCAGCCATTTCAGCTTCTTGTAAATCAAGTAACACCATCATCACTGGACTGAACCAAATTCAAATTTCTAATTAAACATAAATGCTTACATCTTTGTTAATTATAAACTAAAATAAACTAAATTAAAAGTATTTTAACAATTAAATTAGTTACACATTTTAGCATCTGTTATTACTGATCATTTGTCCCAAATTTAGTTATGCTAAACAATTATAAGATTACATAAATATTGACATTAATGCTACAGCTTTACTGCACAAAATGAGAGTAACAGCTACACAGAGAGTTCACAGGGGGTCAGGCACAAAAAGTTCACTTCCAGTCACTGGCTTAATGGGAAAGTTTAGTGGAAGGAAAATATGTGGGAAAAAGGTTCATGAACTTGAACGCTCCGAGGTTTCACCCCATAGAGTAAAATTTCTACATTAACATATTTCTATTCCCAATGTTTTACTGTAAAACATAATTTTAATTAACTTCATTTTGCATTTTCATAATTTAAAAAGCAGTCGTCAAGCAAAAAAGAAACAGTTCCTTAAAAAAGACTTTAAACTAAAACTTTTCCACTTGAGGAGTTTTGGATAGAACAGATTGACAATTAAATGCAAAATGTTTATAAATGTTTTTTTTTTCACCATTCCTGCTCTAAGTGGGTCGCTCTGTTAGCTGAAGGCATGTTTTAGCTTCTCTACAGTTTAGGTCCTAATCAGAACACACCTGGACGAGGTGATCTTTACCAGCGAACTCTGCAGCAGCTGCGTGTCATCGACAGGCTTCCCTCACCGACGGTTTAGAAATCCCTTTAATCAGTCCGGAAAGTTGGTGCTACGAGTTAAACATGCCCAATGGTCAAGAGAAACAAATTTAAACATTTTGATTGTTTCCCCTTTTTAATCAAATGATTATGAGTTTATTGAGGCTCGCTAAAGGAAAGCAGTGCTAGTGTAATTTAACTGGTTTATGTTGATAATAGGAGGCCAGTTTTGGAGCGTTTTTCAGCAGCAGGCGCCACTAAAGGGACCAAATGGTGTTTTGCAGTAGGTTCAAATCCACATTTGAATATTTTTAAACGTCCGATCTGCAGAAATCAGGACAGAACTGCGTATCAGAATAATATCCAGCCTCTTTTCAGATTATATTCCAAGCTTCAAACTGCCAGAACCGGATCGATTCCAGTCGTTCACAAGCTGTTAAATTTGTTTCTGACGGAAACATCCTGCAACTGCCGACGTACCCTGACCTGGTGGAGTGTTTTTAGGATTACCATCAGATTGGATTTGTTGCTGCTTTGAGGAACGGCCGGGAAATGTGTTTGGTCTCAGCGATGAAATTAGATCAGCTCCTAAAAGTGTCTCATCCTCACATTTTCATTGCTGTGTTCAATAAATCAGTCATTAAATGGAGAAAATCAGAATGTGCAGCCACTATAGGTTGCTTAAAACTGCTGAGCAATTTGTTCTTTAAAAAAAAAGCAACAATAAGAAATCTGTTCAGCTAATCTTTACATGCATTTCTCATCAAAAAATAAAAGCATAATAAAGGAAATTAAAGCACATGCAAATATGAAGTCATCTCAGATGTTTTTTGTTTGGAAGTTGAAGCAGTTTTTTCGCAGCTTCAAGTTTAAATCTTTTCAAAAATGAAAGATTTTTCATTTTCAGCTTAAAGGTCTCAGACGGAAAAGGTCCAATCTTTTTTTTTCAGTTCTGTTGAAATGTATTTTATTTCTCTATTTCTGTTTCAGTATGTTTGACATTCAGTTTTTTACTATTGAAAATGCTGAGCTGTTAATGAGGCTGATTTTCTGATGATGTCAGAGTCTCTGATAGATGTGAAGATGATGAAAACATCCCAACATGCATGGATGAACTGAACTGCATGAATCACAATCAGAGAAGCTTTACAGGCAGAATAAGAACTGCTTAAAGTCCATCAGATGTTCTGTTTTCTTGTCAGTCAGAAGCCAAAAAGTCTCAGAGTTGGTTTGTTTAGAAAACACTAAGAACTGAATTTGTTTCCTTTCTGCTGGGCTGTGGAGGTTTTCTCTGAATTGTTTCCTTTATGGTTTTACTGTTTGTTTTTTTTATTCTGATTGGCTGCTGCTTCCGTCTGCAGCGCTTCTCATTGGCCGCTGAGGCTGAGTCTGTAACCTATGCAAGGTTAGTCAGCAGTTTCTGTCCATTCTGATCATCATATAACAGCATCTTCAATAAACCCTGGAGAATAAACTAACTTCAACATTTGTCTGGTTTCAAATTCACATCAATCTTGCTTTTCCAGAGGAGGAACCTAAAATATTTAAATGGAGATTTATATCAGGAAGCAGGAAAGATGGTAAAACCTGGGATGGGTTATTGGATCGTTTTTACTTTCTTGACCCAAATTATAATTTCCTGGTTTTTAAAGTCACACAACGGTACCAGAAAAAGAGCATTTTCACACGATGACGCCATTTTTAAAAGGAAAATATTCAACCAAACTAGTGTATAGGCATCGGCCAGTCTTTCCCAGTCACACTCAGGTAAGGTGAAGCCCACAGCTGCAGAGTGTCGCACCATGAAGTAGGCTAAAATATCACAAAAGGCAAGCAAACAAATGCCTCAATTAGAGAGAGTGGATTTTCACTCCTGTCCCACTCCCACAGAAACAAATGGTGTCCCGTCCCG
>NW_015151550.1:109061-114037 GCF_000732505.1 Cyprinodon variegatus | reverse complement strand
TTTACAACTTTACCCCTGAAGCGGCAACATCATGCAGCCCTGGTTTAAAATGTTTTTGGACTCCAACAGAAATTAATTTGTGCAAACATTGATCAATAAGTGAAAAGATGAAAAGAAGAGTTGAGGAAAAAAAAGCTTTTCTGCTAAAGATTAAATCACTAAAAGAACCAAACAATGTGGTGATTTTTTATTTTTTTTTACCCAGGACAGTGTACGAGATAAAAAAAAAAGCAAGCCTGTGTTTCACTTATGAAGTTTAATACCAGCCAGAGTTTTTTCATGTGGTCAAACTGGATCAACAGCGTAGGAACAAACGGTGAAGAACGGTTACGGCGGCGGCGGTAGCACATGTTGAAGTGACAAGGCTAAAATAATCTGGCATGTGGAGCAGCTCAGAGAGTCGGAACATGTTGATCCTGTCGGACATTAACGTCACTTAGAAAAGCAGGGTTAAAAGGTCAGAGATAACTGTCAATGGGAACAGGAATTATTCTGCAATCTTCAGGGTTTTATGTCCGTAAAAGGAATAGTGTGAAATAAAATAACATTTTTGAGGAGGAAAATCAAAAGACAAAAAAAAAATCTCAATAAAAGGTTTTAAATGCAAGAAGTATTCAAAAGAAATTGAACAACAAAGGAAGTGTGGCTACATCAGATGATTGTGGGAGTCATCGGTTCAGGCTGTAAGTCGGTCAGATCGGAGCAGAGATTGTGGTTTCCACATCAGCTGACATCTTGAACCACATTTACATTAAGGTCAACAGCTGCAGCAAAATGCAGTGACTCACTCAGTTTGTCTTCAAGCCGGATAAACTCAGGACCCTGCCTGCAAACTCTTCATAAAGACGCATTTTGGAATATTAGCAGCTATTGGCTAACGAGTGGAGAAAGCAGCTCAGATACTTTTGGTTTTAAAAAACAAGAAGTAATTTCTCAATAACTACAGCTAACAACACATTTCTATCACTCAAAGAAATTTGTATGGAAACCTGATTTAATATTTAATCTAACTTTTTCTTAGCTCAACACCAACTGTCCCAAATGGTGCAAAAATGGCAAAGTAGCAAACTTAACATGAACATGCTAACATTAGCATAAACAATTGTGACCATTTTGTTTCAAGGGAAATGATCGAGCAAAGATATGTTGGTTTTAAAGATATGTTGGTTTTAAAAATGCCTTAGAGGTTTTGGAAAGAAGGAATGCGGGAATGGTGTCACACACAATTTAACAGTGTCAAGGTGAGTCCCACCCGAGGTAGTTGATGCGCTATTGTCCTTGCTAAGTTTGCCTTTTTTATGTCTCTAAATTAAACGCTAAAGCAACTAGGGCTGGGCAATTAATTGCATTTGCAATGTGGTAAATGATAAATAGTCTGTACTTATATAGAGCTTTTATCAAGTCAGAAGACTTCACCGCTTTACTACGGCTGTCACAATAACCGCACGAATGAAATATCGCAATATCAAGAAGCTCACAGCGCTACAAAACCAGCCACCGCCATCACCGCATCTTAAGACAACGGCTGAGAAGGATACAATGGCAGCTGCACTGATATCAGAACCAAATGTTACTTACCAAAAATCAAAGGTAGCCAAAAGTCAAATTTACCTTTAAAAGTTCAGCCTTCTTCTGAATTTTGTTAATTTCAGTCGGAGAAATGAGGCACATCTGCTGCCATTACTGCCCTTTGATCTGCGTTTAATATAGTGTTAGAAAATTGCCATGTCTTTTTTATAACATTTTTTTTAATATTGAAGCGTCATGTTTCAAAGGAAATCTTGCCATGTAGTTGGTAATTTAAGGATATACAAACACATTTGGGAAATAAATAGATCAGTATAAAGAAAAAAAAGATGGTGCAATAATATCGCATATTGCGATATTTAGCCCTTCTTGAATAATCGCAGGGGGAATTCTTCAACCGCGACGGCCCGACTCTTTACACTACATTCAGTCACCCATTCCCGCACACACTCACACTCTGATGGGGGCTAGCTACATTGTAGCCACAGCTGCCCTGGGGCTCACTGACAGAAGCGAGGCTGCTGGACAATGGCGCCACCGGGCCGTCTGACCGCCATCAGTAGGTAATGCAGGTGACGTGTCTTGCCCAAGGACAAACTGACACTTGAAGCCGGAGCAATATAATCGCAATTTAACAAAAACGTGATTTTCAAATCTCAAAGGCAGTCAGTTTTAATTACACTATATGTAACAAGAGTAAGACAGCATTTCCCACTCAAGCCGTTTATGTGGCGGGAAAACACTTGAAGTGGGTTTTTCGCCACACAGACAGGTAGATAATTTTGCGGCTAGCATGCATGTTGGGGGTGTGCAAAATAATCGTAATGATGATGCATCGTGATTCTAATTTTCGTGATCTACTGCATCGATTCCTGATGCCAAGTATCGATTATTAATAAAAATAAATAAATAAATAAAATTGCATGAATGTTTGGCGAACATCAGCCAAAAACAAGTGTAATACAACTTCCAGTCCAGTAGATGTTGCTGCGGATGTGTTGACGCACACTGCCTTGTGTCACAAGCATTTCCGGCCGCGGGATACTGCGCGGAGTCATTAAAAAACAAAACATGGAGGAGAAAATATTGCAATGCATCGCAATAATTCAAGTATCGTGATACATCGTGATAGAATCGCATCGTGACTTCTTTGGCAATACCCACCCCTAATGCATGTCCATCCACCCAACTAGAAGTAGGCATTTTTTTCACACAGAGACTAAAGTAAAGTCCTAGAACAATGGACACTGGGCAAACAAGCTTTCAAAAACTAGAACTAGAACAAACTAGAACAAAGACCAGGTTGGGGTTAGGGCAAAGGAAAATTTATATAAAATTGAAATAGTCATTTTGATTAAAAATAATCAAAATTTTTCTCTGTTGCAAAACTGTTTAGCCCTAAAAGCAACAGTTGTATTTACAGTATAAAGTAAATGAATATCTGACAGCTTCGTGTATCATCCATTTTATTCTGGAAGCCATATTGGTTGTTAAGGTTGCTCTTAACTTAAGGTTGTTCTTAACTGCTAAAAAAGACAACAGAGAGGAGGCAGATTTACTAGCGGTCACCTTTAAGTGTTCCAAGTTATTCTTCTCGTTTGAAATAAATAGATGCAGCGCTAGATAGTAAGTCATTTTGCGGCGGTGTCGAAAAAACGAATAAGACATGTTTTATTTTATTAACCTGTACTCTGGCACTCTCACCAGAGTGCCAGAGTACAGGTAGCCCATTTTCCTTCATTGTTTTAGGTAAAAATAGAATATTAGGGAACTGAAAGATCGATATCGTATTGGACAGCCAAAAATCACAATGTAATGCCAAATAAATTGATTCCCACACCCATTTGTCACACCGTTTAATCCTGCCAATCAAACTTTATTCTTTGTTTTTTTTCATAGTAGGCTCAGTCAAAAAAAAGTATGAAAGTTTTGACTTTAACCAAACAGTGCAATATCTGCAGAAAGACGGGTTCTGCAGATTCTTTTACCTTAAAACTGCCACCCTATTTAAAACTGCAGCTTGTTCCTTGTTTTGCTTTGCATGAATCATGTTGAGGCCAGAGACCACTGCGGCATACAGTAAAATGCTGGAGTGTGTGTTGTAAACGAGAAGAGCTGCTTCTGTATATGTGGAGACAAAAGGCAGCCTGGAGCAGAGTGCACGTTAGGTTAGTGTGGGTGGATGCACAGGGAGATCCACGGGAGGACAAAAAAAACACAACAGAAGCACGCAGGGCAGAGGAGGAGGAGGTAGACAACCAAACATATGGAGGTTTTCTATTTCAGGAAAGAGGAGAGAAACATAACTGGAGGAAAAGAGAAAACTCACCTCTAAAGGTGGTGGTGAAAGTTAGTTTCTATAGTTTGCTGATCCACACCGAGTGTGTGAGAACAAAAAGGCCAAAAGGGAAAGACATCAGCAATGACCTTGGAGAAGAAAACTGATGCTCATGAAGTCTGGATGTGATCCAGAGAACCAAGTTAAGATTAAACCAAATACAGAGTGATGACATCAGCACCTGTTAAGACTGTGAGGTGCGGTGGTGGTGGAGGTTGAGCCGATTGGTTTGGTAGCAACAGAACCTGGACCTCTACAGTCAACTAAGAATCCTGTGAATCCCAAAGGAAACCCAACAGAAAGGCTGAAGAGGAAACCAGTCAGGGTCCAGAATCTACCTGATCAAAATGCATCCGTTTGCTTTCCAAAATAAACCAGCGCAACGTTTGGAGGAAGAGGCATCTTAAATTCCTCCATAAATTCCATAAAGAAGGGCTAAATTTCAAATAATATGAGGATACACATAAATGGACATATGGATATATATATATATATATATATAAATGGACAAAAAATGTCATGGCCGCAGAGATCCATTCATCACTGGTATTTCACTCAAAGCTGTGTTCTTCTCTGGACTTGAACTTGCCTGCTGCGCCATCTTTCTGTTTTCCTGCCACCTTTAGCTCCTGACATCCTCACATGCAGAGTCTCGGGTGTCTAAATCAGCTGTCTGGTTTTGCACTTTGCACCTTGTAACCTAACAGTTTGGTCCCATCCTTCCGTCTGTGTTGGCAGCAGCTCACCATCATCCATCATTCAAAGGGCTGCTTTAGTGAGCTTTGTTTAGTATCAATCATTTAGCCCTGCTGTCCTAGTGCCAACCTCAGTGTGTGTGGGGGGGGGGGGGGGGGGGGGGGGGGGGGGGGGGGGGGGGGGGGGGGGGGGGGGGGGGGGGGGGGGGTGGCTAGACTGGCTGTGTTGTTCTCTGCAGGACTCAAAGACCTTTAAGCAACACTAAACTCTGCAGGTCAGGTTCAAACTGTATCCCAATAATTCACAGTACAGAACTTTACACAGTATATATAGACAGCACAGCAAACAAGCTAACAAGGTACTTTAGATGATATTCGCTGCCACAGACTAATAACCAACATATAAGGTTTAAAGG
>NW_015151550.1:107009-108560 GCF_000732505.1 Cyprinodon variegatus | reverse complement strand
GGAAGGAAGGAAGGAAGGAAGGAAGGAAGGAAGGAAGGAAGGAAGGAGAACAATGAGCAGTTGAACCGATTAAAGAACCAATTCATTGTTTATAAATTATAATAATAGTGCAGTAATTCTGCTTCTGTCTTAAACAGACAGTAATTGTTATTAATTTGGCCTCCAGTTCATCCGCATCACTCCATTTTCTTCTTCTATCCTTCCGTCGATGGATATGGTTTTCCTGTCCCTCTCTCTCTAACTCTCTCCTTCCCTCTGGAGGTTTGAAGCATCTTTTTCAAAGTGCTGCTCTCTCCTTCTTCTCTCCTTCCTCTCTCCTTCCTCTCTCCTGCTTCTGAATAAACACGTTTACTTTCTGGCCTTAAAATAGAAAACTGCGTGACATATTTTTTTTCATTGCTGCTGATGATAAGCATGATGGGCTGTCGATGGGTCGCCTTAACGAAATGTAGCCTCCCAAATCCCCTCTCTGCTGCACTTAATCTACTGCGAGAAGAGGGGGGGTGGGGGCTGCTCACCAAAAGACTGACAAAGGACGTGACTTCACTTACGCAACATCATGGAGGAGGATGAAGAGCTCAGGACAAACGCACACATTTTAGCTTTTGATGTGAGTTACGGATCAGCAGCATTAGGAGGCATTTAATCATTTAAGGAGAACCAGGAGGACCAGAAAGCCTTAAATTAACTCTGTGTTTTCTTCAGGATTCCAAAACAAAAGATGAAAAGTCAGAAAGTGTGAAACTACCTACAGCTTTGCTATGGAGATGTTTGGTGGATGAAGGGAGGGTCCTAACATGGCCGGAGACAGACAGGTGCAGGCAGAGATGCAAACCTGAGCAGCAGACGTGTGAATTTCACATGCAGGAATATGTGATGAGCTGCTGCTGGCAGACATGCTAATTATAGACGGATTAAACCACCAACTAACAGCTCTGGATTACACTTTAATGGGGAACATATCAGTCAGAACTCATTGCTGTCAATGCTTCAGTTTTACTCTCACTTGGATATACAGATGATAGCAAAGGTCACGCAAGGTCAAAGTACTCCGACTTCAATTCCATCGAATTAAATTAGTTCTTATTTTGTAATTTGTTGAGTGAGGAAGACAAAGTACAGAGAAATGTCCAGCAGCTTGGACACCTGGTAACTAGAATAATAAATGGAGGTTTTAAAGTGGGCCAGGTCAGGCTGTAATTCACTGGAGCGTAAAATTTGACCAAAGCTGGACATAAATACTCGAAAAATGTAAAATAAACATTAGGAAAACGTTTGCGAGACTGGTTCTTACCTGTGGAAATCAGCAGCTGTTTTAGACAGGGAATCAGAATAAGATGAAAACACTTTTTCTTACCTGACAGATTTGATGCTGTTGCCTTTCTGATCTGGCCGTTTGCTCCCCATTAGAACAGCTGTTGATCTGAGATCTGGGCGGTTCCCTCCTTTAAAAAAAAAATAAATCCAGTCATTTCTAAAAACAAACTTTTAAAAAAAATCTGAAATGATTCCATCCTGTTCAATAAATGATCAGTGTTTTTAATTCAGAGT
>NW_015151550.1:60351-106979 GCF_000732505.1 Cyprinodon variegatus | reverse complement strand
TGGTATCAAATGGAAGGAGAGGAGCTACAGCACATCTACAGGTAAGCTAACGCTTCCTATTGCTAACATGCTACGATAGAAAGATATTAGTAAATAAAATATACTAAATAGTGACAGCACCCCTAACCAATCTGCTGAGGCTGCGACTTGAAACTTACTGATGGAAACATTGAAAGGTGATCTGCAGTAAATTATGGAAGCCAATCGTTACCATATTTCAAAAGAAAAGACATTTCCAGAAATGCTTTTTCATTTTAAGGATGTGGCTGCATTATTTGACTCAGAAATGAAATTAGTAATCAATCATCCTGTTTGCATTTTTATTTTCTTCTTCAAGACTGCACATCCTTTTACTTAATTAAAATGAAAAAGACATTTGAGATTTATTTTTCAAAATGTAGCCAAGCAAATACATTCCAAAATTCAATTTGAAATGTAAAATTTGAAAATGAAAACGCATTTCTGGAAATGTTTTTTCTTTTAAAATATGGTAACGATTTGCTTCCATAGTAAATGGTTGGAATGATTGGAAAATGGGTGTCAGCTTTTGTTCTGGGTTCTTCTGGGACCCCTGCAGGATGTGCTGATGCACTCGGAGTCGTTTTAATCCTTTATGCGCTCCTGGGAAGGTTCAGCTTTATGTTTTCTTCATCCGTAAATAACAGAACTTATTATGGTTTGCTGGAGTCCTAACAGACCGACTGAGGCAGCTTTCTTCTTCACAGGAGGTTTCCCTCCTTCGTAGCCGTACCTGCTGTCCTGGCAGGGCTGGGAGGGGGGGCTGGTGGCTCACTGGATGAGATGGGGACACATTTTTCCAGTTATGTTATATTCACTTTGATCGTTTTCCTGGTGTTCTTACTTGATTAAATCAAACTTTTATTTAAAAGGCATCAAGCCGAGGAAACTGTATTTTACAGCAGTAGGAGAATCAACCTGAGTGAAGTTGGCCCCCCCTCCACCCTCTTTAAATGACACAAAGTTAGTGTCAAACGTTTGTGCAGCAAAAATTTTTCTTTGTGCCGCTATCATTTTAACGATATAAAGAAATGTTTCTAGAGGTCATCAAAGGTCAACCAGTCCCCTCCCCCACCCTCTTCAAATGAGGCAAAGTGGGGGTCAATTAACTCGGCTCCGTTTCTACAGGTTTGTGCAGCTAAAACCGATGTTAACTGACCTTTGATGACCTCTACAAAATATTATTAATATTATTAAAATGATAGCCGTACAAATGAAAATGTTTTGAAATACAAAAGCATATAATTTTAAAATGAATTTTAAATATAAAATATTTCAAAGAAATATAATAAAAATGTTTAAATGTATATTTTAAAATATATACATGTTTTGTACTGCTATCATTTTAATGATATTAATAATTGTTTGTAGAAGCCATCAAAGGTCAGTGAACATTTGTTTGTTCTGAAACTCTGAATTTCATATAAATTATAAGCTGCTAACCTATGATTATATCATTTTAAACTGTAAAAAAATGATAGCGGCACAAACGGAAATTTTTGCTGCACAAACGTTTGACACTAATTTAGAAGTTGGGAAGAATCAGAGCATGCCGGTAATTTCTTCTTCCCATATTCACAGGTTTTATGGTTCTGATATTTAATCTCTATGGTTTTAAACTGCTCACGCCACACAGTGAACATGGAGAAGTCCTGAAGTTCTGATGATCTGACCATAAGTCAGGGAATGGATGTGGAAAGTTTCCCTCTCTGCTTCTGCTCTGGCCTCCATCAGCTACATTTAGCGGCTGATATTTGGATAACAGAGCTTCGTCTCCATTTACAGACTCTTTATGCAGACGATGTTTGCTCAGGAAAGTGAGGATGTTAAAAATGCATAAGATAATGCGATACGTAAGGAGAACAAAGCATCGGTCTGGAGGAGATCCTGACTCCAAATTAAATACTTAGAGCGTCTTTGTGTCTAACTGCAGCTTCCCTGTCGTCATTTTCCCATCATGATATAAACGCATGGAGTAAATAAAGACAATGGAGAAGAAACGGGGGAAACAAAGCTTCCTGTCTTTCTGGGAACCATCTGGAGTTCCTGCTGGGAGTCCATACGGATGCAGAGGGGAGCTCTGTGTCAGCAGACTCGGGAAGACCTGTAACCCAATCATGCTGTCCGTTTGTCCCTGGCCTGGTCAGGCTGTCTGCGGTGTTGTGTAGGAGGAACCCGCCCGGTTGGCTCGGTTCATCGTCTCTCCGCATGAAAGCGCTGACGCCGGCTCAGGTAAGAGCTGCACTCTCCAGTGGAAAATGAAACCCAAGGAGGCAGGTGGGCCGCTTGTTTGGCATCGTCTGCAGTGAGATCATCAGGTTGGAATGGAGAAGGTCAGGAAGTTTACACCAAATTCCCCTCGATTCGGCTAAAAACAGAGCTGCCACTCTGAAAACTGTCACAAAATAGGAGAACTGTGCCAGTTTTATCCAGTTTTTTAGCCGTACCTGAAGCTTTTATGTGTCTCTTATGTTATTATATGTTAAAACATGAAGAATATTTTGTACCATACAACAAAGATGTCAAACAATAAGAAAACAAGCTTTTTTAAATTAAGCCTTTAATTGATATTAGTTGATATGACATTTTTAGTGATGTTTAGTGAGAACAGGGTTCTGTTAAAGCCCAGTTTATTTTCAGTCCAGTTCAACAGGCAGCAGCAGAAAACACTGGTTCTCATTTCACTGTTTGAAACTTTCAAACATCTTAAGAGTTGGACGGCAATTAGACTTCTCCTTAACAAGAAGAATATTGGCTAAAATACAAAGTATGTTTCTGACTGAAGTGGAGGCTAGTTGAAAAGTTCAACAGTTCAATTTTTACGCTAATTTTTTAATTGGTGACCCCTGCTTTAAATAAGGGAGCCTAGGCAGAAGTTCAACTGAATGAACTGATACTCGCCCTCATCCACCTCCGACACCAGCTCATCAACTTTGAACCACACCTCCATGAAAGCCCAAACAGCATCCAAAGTTGATCTTAAAAGGTCTCCAATCCACAATTCCATCTGCTAGCAAATGCGCAGGCAGACGTTGCGCTACGTCCAACTTCAACCCCCCTCCAGCCCCTCCTCCACCATCGCAGCTAAAACTTCCTCAGAGCATCATTGCTCGTTCCACGTCTCATCTTAACCTGAAGTCCGCCATGTTGAGCCTGATTCTGCCAGTGTTTTCTTCCCAATGGGGAGTTTTTCCTCTCCACTGTCGCTTCATGCTTGCTCATCATGGACAGGTTCTCTCAACCTGGGTTTTCCAAGCTGGACTTCCATCTTCCAGGTCCCTGAGTGAAGCTCTAGCATCAGCTCACGCAGTCCACTGGATCTAACCATACACTGGAAAAAACGATCTAGAAATTAGGGTTGTCAAAAAGTGTCCGGATACAATACTACCACCGCCGCCGCGCGCGACGCTGACCTGCCTTCTCTCTCTCTGCCCTCACATACACACGGCAGCATGTAACCTCTCACTTCAGTCTGCAGGACGCCTCGGTTGGATATCCAACTCCTCATGCGCAGAACGGATCTTCCGGGACGGAACCAAACCAACAGACCGTCGCACAGAGCTACAAACTAGCGTCCTGCACGGTGTCTGGTGCCAGAAACTATACAGCCAGAGTTTCTGCCATTAGGTACCAAACAGGAAATACGCATAGTCTAGAGCGGATGTAGAATGGACCAATCAGAGGCCTCCTGTCTGCGGTCACCTACAATTTTGGGAGGTGCAGCAGAGCGTCTGCGTTCACTGCGACACACACGCAGACGAGCTGGTTTCTGAGCATAAACCAGGCTTAACAAAGAGAAGCATCGTCTCACCTGAAACACTTTAGGTTCACAAACGGCTGAAGTCACATGGTGCTTTTGCTGTCTCCTTGATATCTCACATTCCTGGAGAAAAGCTGCGCTTTTCCATTTCTCTTCAAACTCGTTCCTTCATACAAATCCGGGACTCTTTTTGTTTCATAATCCTGGAGAGAAGAGCGTTCCCAAAACAAAATACCTAGTTTGGTCAAATCTTCACTGAAAACTTCCTTCATAAAGAATCTGTGTAATAAAAAGGCTCACTGAGGCGTTTTTCTGTGTTACCAATATTTGGCCACACGTCCATTAGTTATACTTTTTAAAAGATCATATCCGGTAATCTATGAAGGTAGATTTGTTTCTTTATTATTCAATCAAAAAATATATTTTCAATTAAAAAAATCTTCACTTCAATGAAAAAATAAATCAAAGAAAAAAAGTATTTGTATGCAAAAATAAATTTGAACACTGCTTTTCTTTGATTGAAAATGTTTTATTTGATAGAAGTGCAGTCTTTTTTGTTTAAAGCAACTTTCACAAAAGTACACCCTTTAATAGCACTATTAATAGTTCAGATTTTAACACTAAAATTGAGGCTTAAATTCAATTCTAATTTGCCAGAGACATTAAGAATCAAAGACAATTTTTTATTTAACATTGAAATAATATTTTATATATTTTTACAGCACAAAAAATCTTTCCAACATATATTAAGGTAGTGAATATTATCACTATTTGCTTATGTAAATACATTATTTTTTCTTTTTTTTTTTTTTTTACCTTTCTTTTACCAGGAAGTCCCTTGAGATAAAATCTCTTTTTCGAGGGATATACTTTAACCAGCTGTATTTGAAACAGTAATTTTAATAAATTTTGAAATCTATATACACTAATTCTACAAAAAATAAATGTACTTGAATATAGTGACGTCCTAAGCTCCTACTGTTTACAGCTTAAGAACTATGACGCTCTTTTAACTGATTCAGGTAAAAAAAAATGTTGCAGCTTCTACATAAAAAAAAAACATTAAAAGCAACAAAACAATTAGCAGACCAGTAATATTACGTTTATTTAAAAGTTAATAATCAAAATTTGCTCCTTAGTTTGTCCCTGGTAGCTTAAAACGTCAGTTAGCATTAGCATAAGCTAGCACTCAGCACCTCTCCTTATCGGCGTTTCTCTTCTCTTTTTGCTTCTTTTTTTTCGTAAACTGTTTTAATAAACATCCCACATTAAATCTTAATCTTGAAAAAGTCTCCATTTGCCCCATTTACAAGCTTTAACGATGTTTTCACTGACCTGAATGGGTGTGACGCACCTTTAAGCTTCTACTTCTTCGCCCCCGGTGGTCTACTCTATTCCCGCTGTGCGATAGGCGCCCTCTAGCGACCACAAGTAGAACTGCGCTACAAGAGGTAAAAAGCACAGAAAATAAAACAAAAATCCAAAGCTTTTTTTTCTCTTTTACTTATATTCCTTGTTTTATTTCTTCTCTTTCCACATAAAGGTAAAATAAACACATTTTAATGTAAAAAAATAAATTAAAATGTAAAACATTTTAACTATACAGGAAATAAAAGTAAATATGAACTATCCATCCATTTTCCGTCACGCCTATCCCAAGAGAGGTTATGACTGGTGCCTATCTCCAGCTGTCTGCGGGCGAGAGGCAATCATTCACGCACACACTCACACCGACAGAGAATTTAGAGAAGCCATTAACCTAACAGTCATGTTTTTGGACTGTGGGAGGAAGCCGGAGTACCAGGAGAGAACAAACGCATGCTCAGGGAGAACATGCTAACTCAATGCAGAAAAACCCCGGGCTGGGATATGAACCTGGACCAGCAATGCTTCCCACTGCACCACTGATCATCTGAACTAAATATAAATAATACACACACTCATATTGTTTAGTCATCCTTTATTTCTATGCAGTTTTTTTTCCATTGGCTCTTTTATTTATAGCTGTTCTTTCCTTACTAATTAAAATTTTAGATACCTTTACCTGCGTGCCAGCATCACTTGGCTGCATGTCAGTCCTCTTTCCATCCCAAAAATTGCAAGATCTGATGAACCAAATTGAAATCAGACATAAAGAACAACACAACAGACTAAAAATGGAGAAATTCAGGCGTAAAAGCAGCAAAGTTAAAGGCAAAATGGAAGAAAGCAGATACACAGAAAGTATAAAAACTTAAAACATAAAACACAAAGAGGATTGTGCAGTAAGGGCAGAAAAAGATGGCTGATAATATGATGAGATGCAGGAGCGTAACTCTAAATGACGCTCACTGTGATTCAACACTCTGTTAAATCAAGTTATTTCTGTCAAACTGGCATGAAGGAAAGGTGAAGTCACTGTGAGAGGAATTCAGGAGCAGACTGGTGCTGTTGATGCCTGAAGCTGCAGCGGTGACTCTCTGGTAAAGACCACGTTATAAACTCGTGTATTTTAAGTGTGCTCAGATGGATGAATGTGCATCTCGTGCTCTGGGCCTGGGCATCATTTACATAAGCCTGCCCTTTCTTTTTTGTTTTTTTTTTGTGCTTTCGTCACACCCAGGCTCATTGCCCCACGGCCAGGCCGGCCACAGGACGGGATGGCGCGTCTTTAATGAACACTGACAGTGGATACTGGCTCTCTGCTTGTGTGAGCGCACATACAGTAAAGACTCGGCTGCCTTTTAAGGCCAGAGACCAAACCCTAAAAATAGGAGCTGTGATTAATACGTCAAAACAATCGTCTTCAGGGCAAACGGACGTTTTGTCGACATGTCTTTGGAGGACAAAAGAGCTGATTAGGCTTATGTCAGATCAGAAATGGTCAAAGACGATGTATTCAGACTTTGCTTGAAGGTCATCGTGAGGAGAGAGAAAACTACAGAGAGAAAAATGGAACATCATTTCACTAAATATGACTTGATATTACTGTCAACAAAAGGCCCCCTGACCTGACCTTTCACCTATAAGAGCGGAAAGTTTCCTCCAGTGATTCTCCAAAGTCACCTCTTGGTTTTGTTCTAATATTGGAGAAATTTAAGTGTAACGACAGAAAAAACACGTTAACCACAGTAAGACACAGACTGATAGAGTAGAAATAGTATAAATAAGTCTTGATCCAATTAAGAATGTTGAGAGAAACAAACACTATAAAGCCTAACAGCATCCATCCATCCATCATCACAATGTTATCACACAGTAAGCTATTTAATTCAAATAAGGAAATATTTTGGTTCAATGATTCCAATCTAATTTTTGAAAAAACAAAAATAATCCATAATTCCAATGCTGTTTCCATACTGTCTTAAATACAACAACTGGAGACACTGCTGACCACACAGTCACTGTTATCCAAGGAGGATTAGAGGCTAAACGTCTAAAGAAACTAGCAGCTAGCAGAATGCTTTTTATGTGTAAATAAACAGAAAGTTTGGTGGAAGGAAAAGAAAGGAAGGGTACACATGAAGCCAAAAAGTCTTGTTTTGGCGCTGCCTAAAGTAGCAAGACACACTTTTAATGAAACATGGATCCATGAAGCCGACTGCCTGAACTTATTTCCAGATGGAGGAAGAGGAGAAGCTAAAGGCTGCTTTAAAAAATGAATCCGGACTTTAAGACTTTTGCAGAGGCACAAGCTGATCGCCTCCATGTCACACAAAAAACAGATTAATGAAAAATAAAAAATACTTTAATGTATCTGAACTTATTTTTAACCAAAGCAAAGAAACTCAATCGTTTTCTTTTATCTATAAAATAAAAAAAATACCTTTCAACCATGCCTATAAAAGCCTCTTCAATCAATTAACCTTTTTCTGTCCTTTATATGTGTGAACTCTGAGACTGAGCTTTGCTATCCTGAAGCGGGTGGCTCCACCTGGTGGCACCTGAGCTACACTGCAGGCCAGTTTTCCTTTAAAAAGCAACAAAAAGGTGCACAAATCCCCAGCTTCAGTACACGATGCATCGCATCACAGTGGGAGGGAGCCTGTGCTCGCCTTGGCAACTGGTGAGTACTACCCTGGAGTCGCCATGGCAACCTGTGAAGAGAGGAGGAGATGTCAAAAACTGAGGTTTGAAAATGGAGAGAGAGCGGAGATGCAAAGTAACAAATAGCTGATATGACATGATGCATGAATGACCCCCCCGTCCCCCGGATGTCATGCTATAAACACAGATAAATCTTCAAACTGATAAAAACCTCTAGGACAGATCCTGACTGCTTCCATTTGATGTAAATTGCAGTTTTCCTCTGTGTCTTTGTTGTTTTATCTTTCCTTAGGAGGAACGTCCCTGATGTGTGACCTGTTTAATCAGAGACAAAGTAGGACAGCCTCTTCCTGCTGGGCACTTCTCAAACAAATTCAGCTCCCTCCCACAACGCAGCTTAAACACAACCAAAAGGAGGAGCGGAGAGGCGCCGCTGGCCTGGTGTCAGCAGCAGAAGCCAACAGCTGACTGAGCTGCACCCGCCCCCAAACACACTGGAGAAACTCTGCTTAACATGCATTAGACAATAAAACACATCATACATCTTATTTTTTTATCTCTTTTTAGCTGCAAACAGATGGAAACGCCATCCATGACCAAAAGCTGGTCCCTGACAATGGTGGATTGATCGGCCATTAAACTGAGGAAGATGAGTGACACCAGAACCAACAGACGACCTGAAGCAGGCGGATCGCCTCCACTGCCTGCCACCACTTTACTGCAAATAAGATGCTGTTTAAGTCATTTTAAATCTCTCCTTCTTTATTTTTTACCATCCATCCACCATTTTCTGACCCTAACGGGGTCGTGAGGGGTGCTGGTGCCCATCTCCAGCTGTCTGCGGGCGACAGATTTTTATTTTTTATCCTCTTTTATATATCTGGATGCACATATACTTCATTTACCTTCTGTTGTTTATAAGAACCGATGTCACAGGTGAATTTCTTTATTGTGAGATCATTAAAGTTGTATTCTATTCCACAGCAGGCCCCACTGCTGCAGTTATTCTTGCAAAATAAGCCTTTTTATTGCACAGTTTTCCCCTATAAATGCTCAATGTTTTTGAGAGAAAGCAATTTAGAGAAATAAGAAAAAAGAACTTGAAATGTTCTTTTTGAAATGCTCTGCGATGAGCGTATCTACTGATGCAGCTTTATCACGCTGAGGTCCTCCTCTGGTCTTCCCTGTCCTCCATCTGATTGCTGCCGTAGCGTCACATGACCTCGACACAACATGTACACTTTCATTTCCTATCCTCTCCATCTGGGAGCTTAACTTTTTTCTTTTTTTTTTTTTTATATTATGATTATTTGTAGGTTAGTGAATGTTTAAAGATCGCCAGCACCTGTGCAGTCCTGCCCTTGTCCAGATTATCATTGGAAGCAATAAACATTTCAGTTTTTTTCTCCAGAATCGATCCTAAATCATCTTGAATATGTATGGCGCCTCTTTCTGAGTCGCTCTGCTGTATTTGGTGCAATTAAAAACCAAAACGGAGGCCGCTGTAAGGAACCGATGCTGAATGTGAGTCAGATTTCGTTCAGTGTGAGAGAAGAAGCCTTAAATCCTCGCTCTTTCTAATGCCTTTCACTCTTAATACCCTCTACTGGCTAGGGGGGGGGGGGGCTGACCTCGCAGCGTGAGTGAGTGAATGATGGAGGGAGGATTTAGACTCTTGTCTATTAAAATCTTTCCATACATATCTCTGCTCAACGGCACTACTGACACAACAGCAGAGACCCCTCGTGCCCACGTGTCTGCAGACAGCAAGCTGAAGCTGCTGTTGTTATTCCTCCCTGGCAATAATCCCCCCCCCCCCTCTTGTTGAGTTATTGTAGCTGTCATGCATGTGCATGCATGCATGCGTGCGTGTGCAGCAGTGTTGTTAATATCCTGTGTAGGCTGCGGTGAACAAGCAGAGATTTTCTTTGTGTATCTGGTGATCTGGGATCCTGAGGGCTTTTGAACACATGCAGACGCTCTAAGGTCGGGGGGAGGAGGAGGAGACCCAGGATGCTGCATGGGTGAGGTCAGGGTGGGAGGATGACTGGATGAAGATGCTGGAGGTGTGTTTCATGTCCAGCGTGGACGGATGGCTGGCCAGCAGTTCTTTCTGCTATTTTCCAGGTCAGCGCTCCTCAGCTTCTTAAAAACACTTTTTCGCTTCTTTTTTTGGGGGGGTTTTTTTTTTTTCTATCATCTTTTTAATAAGCTGCTTAAATCCCCCCTCATAAAAAGTGACGTAAAAGTGCATCTTTTCCAGTTGGTCCGGGCTTGGGTCCCACATTGTTGGATAACCTAATAAAGAAAGAATAGAAATCCTCAGGCACTATGTGAGAAAAGACTATAAATTACATAATCCTCCAATCCAAGAGCAGTCAGGAATTTGTATGAAACTTTAAATAAAAACGGAAAACCGTGAAAGGCAAATCATTTTTAACCTTTATGCCAATGATTTCAATACAAAGACAAGATGTTTCATTTTCAAACTGATTAACCTTTCAATGTGTTTTTTTTAATACAAATGTTCAATGTGATGCTTGAAATAAAATCCACATATCGAGGACAGGAATGTGTTCACTGCTGCGTCGGCTCCCATAGGACAGTAAAAGGAGACGGGTCTGGACTGCAGGCAGTAGCTTAGGGACGTCCCTGATTCAGACGTTGATTGGATTGAGGGATATTGCTCCAAAACCCAGACGCACCTTTCAGCATTAATGATGCCTCCACAGGAGCACAACCACAAACGGAGCGGTTTGTTGAAGGTCTGTTTGCTTTCTTAGGCCCTTCACTGTCTTTACCATCTGAAAACACATCAGAGGACTTTATGTCAGTGATTGGTTAGGCGTCATAAATCATAGTCGATTCTAATAATTAATATCTTCAGCAGTTAAATCATTTCACATTGAGTTTATGTGTATAACATGCTAGTAAGTTAGCATTATGTAGCATTAGGTAGTTTTAAGGTGAGTTTAAACCAAATGCGAAAGCGGCATATTTTCTGCCTGTGGTTGGTCGGCTAAAATTCCTCCTCTTTTGCCCAAACGATGGATGGAAAACAGAAGTAAAATCCCACAAATCCAAACAACAACATCAGCGATGGTGATTTGGAGCCAAACTGAGAGTAGAGGAGGCAGAGATGATTTCTTGCACATTTAATGAAGCTGTTGATAATACAGAAGCAAATAATCCAGAAACAGCAGCCAAGGAAACACTAGGAGACGCTCAGTGAGGGCCCTCTCACACCTTGACGATTTATCCAGCGTATTCCTGACGTCCCAGAATCTCTTAAACCGCTGACATACGCTGAACTTTCTATGCACTTTTTCCATTTTGGGCGTATAAAGCAGGACTGCTGAACTGTTGAAAAACAAGAGCTCTAAATCACGTCACAGACTCTGCATCACACCGATAACACCAAACCAAAAATACTGCATAATTGCATTAACTATTTTATTGCTGTGTACTTCCACATCATTATGATTTATCTCCCACACTTTTTACATTTGATCAATGCAGCACTTTATTAAATGGAAATGTTCATTTATTATCTAAAAATGAAACAATAACAATTGTCTAAGTTTAAGTATACATATCCTATTCATAAAGAGTCCAGATTTTATGTCCTAACTTATGCATAATGCCCATGAAATGATGCACAGGCCAGTGTCCCGAGGGGGGCAGCGATGCGCTCGCAGGCGACTAGCCTGCAGAAAAAGATCTCTAGCATTGCGATTTTAACCTAGCTGCTGTTTACCGCACGCCAAAAAAAGAATAAATAAAATAAGAAAAGGAGTTTTGCAGATTCAGCATCATGTCTGCAAGGAAGTTTGTTAGTTGTGGGCGTGAACGCAGGGAGGATCCATCACCCTCAGCTTCTCTCTCACCCTATGATGGGGATGAAGTCTGGAGGAGAACTGACGGTTTCCTCCTGTGAACCCCCTTTATACCAAAACGCTGCCAATACGCCATTATACAGTAGCTGGAAGTTAGAAACACGTTCAGCGCTCGTCTGGAACACGGCAGATACGCTGATATGTTGGAGAGAAGTTCTGGATAAGTTACGCAGAGGTTTAGGATAAGCTAGACGCCACGACTGATAACTTAAACCAGACATGGGCAATGTGGAGTCAACAAGTCATCTCCATGTCATGTGTTGGTTCTACCCAGCCACTGAAGCAGGTGAGTCCAATCTTCACCGTGAATTAACCTGTGCAGATTGGACTCACCTGGTTAATTGGCTAGGTAGAACCAATACATGACATGGAGATGACTTGTTGACTCCACATTGCCCATGTCTGACTTAAACTTAACGTATGTCAACAATCAGATAACTTACCTGGAACTGATGCCCCACATATGAGCATACGCTGGCCGTATGCCGACATGTGCCAGCGTACTTCAGCGAGCTCACAACTGATACAAAACTGACCCCTAACTTATCCAACGTATGGCAGCGTTTTTGCCAGATTTTCCTACGTCAGGCGTACGCTGGTCTAAATCGTCCATGTGTGACAGAGGCACATTTGAATTGAGAACGCTTCCTGGAGAGGTGGCGAAACGTCTTCAAACTTTGAAAACCAAGTCCAGTGGATATTTTTTGAATTTTGCGGAGTGACAGAGGCTTGAAACTAATACAAGGAGCAAAGCAATAAAAAGAATCCAGCAGTGAGGAACTGCACAGGAGGTGTATATATGGGAGACAGAACAAAGCATGGGCCAATCAGCTGATAGGGTGCAGGTGTGGATAGAAGTAATTAGAAGGGAGCTAGGGGAGGGGAGACTAGCACAAGGTGGAAACTGAGAGTAATTAAAAAAAAACACTGTAACACAAAATGAAAAGAGAAACCAATGACCAAGAAAACACAGATTTATATAAATCAAAGTGTAACTAAAAACTTAACCTCTTAAAACCTTAAGTAGGGGTAATACTTCAGAATGCATAAAATTCCACCCGTAACATTTTTACCAGCAGGTGGAGCCATTGCGCGCAGCTCCAAGGTGACACCAAAAGTTCAAACCCCCACAGCTCTGGAACTGTTACAGCTAGAGGTCTGAAAGTTTCTGCATTTGTGGTTGACATGATGTAGAACAAATATAATACAATAAAACCTGCTTTTTCTCAATAATGTCTTTATTACTGCTGTTCAAAAATGAGCTATCATTACTGAGATTAAAGAAAAACAACTTTAAGTCAAGTTTGAACTGATACGTTTGGTCTGTTTTCTAGTCACCCACTTTTAATTTATATATTGGGAAACTAGAGGGTGTTAGCTTTCAAATAATGTATTGAACATGTAATTTGGGCTTACAGTTCCTAAGTTATTTGCTTTTCCATTTCGGTACGCAAAATAAGCGAGGGTTACCCAAAATGAGATGTTAAGAGGTTAAAGAGAAGTCCACAACGGGCAGAATCATGGCATCTTGCAACCTTATGCTGAGAAATGTTCTTAAATTATTGGACTGTTTGTTCTCACAGTTGGTGAGAAGAAACCCCCCCCCCCCTGCCTGGGAACGAATCCGTTATATTCCTTTCAACCTGGCCTGATTTCCAATCAATCTCTTCAACTGAGAAATGTTTCAAACAGGAGTTTTCTTGCTTTGGTTTCCTGCCTTTTCTGGAACAAGTTGCAAGAATAAAGTTCAAAATTTGCAACAAAATGCAAGATGTTTGAAACTAAACCATATGATAAACTACCGTGTGGATCCATGGGTTTCTGCTGCCTGGGAGATTCTTTTTGCAGTTCATTGTAGAAATCTAAAACAAGACTTTAAAGGTCTAACAGAGTTCGGATCAATCCATTTTGATTTAATTCATAGGGGATCTCACTAAAGGATTAATGGTTCAGTCTTCCAGGAAGCATGAATTAAGGCAGGGATGCATGTTCAGGTATCAGGAAAGCTGATTGGAGGACAGCAGTCAGAGAACCACTGGCTTATATTAAAGCATATAAATGAATTTGAATGGTTCAGTTAAAGACCAGACCTACATCTAAAAAGGAAAGTGTGGTAAAGCCCAGTCAGAATAGAAAGAAAACATGAAAACAGAGTTTTATTTGTTTTAAAGATAAGAATAAGAAGCAATGTCAGAATCCAAACGCACCAAGTGTGAAAAGGCCGTCCATCAAAGGACGTTCTGTCTGCTGGTTTTTCACTCTGGGGGCCTGAATGCATAATTATCTTCCAGTTTTACAGTGATGCACTCCTCCCAATAATACAATGATAATAAAAAACAATGCTCCTCATTTTTACTGTAGGTTCAGATTATTAGAAGAGTTTTTGCTCAGTAGAAGAAATAAGCAGAGCATCTGCAGGGAGGTTGTTTACTCTGATTCTGCAGAAGCTCAGAGAACAAACTGAGGCAACGTTCTGAAATTGTAAACAGCTTCTTTCAGCGCCTGCAGCTTCTCTCAGGTAAATATCATCAGAATCACAGCAGAAGGAGCAGCAGCTTTACCTCCCAGAGTTAGAGGTGCAGAAGCTGCAGCGCTGCCCACCTCTGCTTAGTGCTCCAAATAATCCCCACTTCCAAGTCCTCAGAAGGCCAGAAGCTTATGAGCAGCGAGGATCCCGATGGAAAGCTCTCCAAAGCAGAGCTTTCATCTCATCATCATCATCACTGCAGCAGCTCTAACTATGACCATCATCTTTAGATTCTGGATTCAGAGTCTAGATTTAGTATTTTAATGAACCTCTGCTGCACGTTTAGAGCTGAACCTGGCCTCCTCCTACACTTTAACATTTGCTCACTGTTTGTTGAGCTCTACCTAGCAACCCCACCTCAGCCTCATCCAAGCTCGCAGAGTGTTTTAAATCCCTCCTCAGATTCACAAATCCATTTAACAGTATATGCAGCCTTTTCTGCACATAATCTGTGTTTTAAGCTGCAAGAGGAAAGCGTTGCTTTAAGTGACTGGCATGCGTGACGTGTTGTCCTTGATTTCCCTGCTTGCACATGTCCGCTCTGTGAGTCGTTATGCAGGCATCTGCTGTCAAGACTTCTTAAACTCATCGCAGCGTTTCCTTATCTCATCGCTCTCTGAGTGCGTGCAGCCGCGCTCAGCCCAGAAACACACACAGCGGATGGGGACGAGGGGTTGGATGGCGGTGTGAGGCACATGCAGATTGGGTGATGGAGGACGCTCCCCCAGGTGTTGCACGGTCTGACTCAGGCCGGCTGTCGTCTCCTGCGACGCACCTCACCGGATGCATTAACCGCCACAGACCTGCTTATCTTCTGGGAACGGGTCAGCATTAGTGATATCTAAACCTCTCTGGTGTGTGTGCAGCAGTCCCACTAAACCACTCAGCTTCTCAAAGATTGCAAACCAATCAATACATTTACAAATTTCTTAATCTTGCTTGGGATGAGCTTTAGTTTCAAGCAGAGGAAGGATTGAGAGATCTGGGCTTCCACCTCTGGGTTAGGAAGCTGCAGCTCCAGAGCTATAAACTTGCTAAAAATGTGCAGAAACGTTTAGATAAGACATTTTTGTTGCATAAAGTTACATCTACCTCAATCCCATTTAAAAATATTGGAGGAAACAGAGGAATGATTTGTGTTTGTTGCCTCATTGTTTCAGAATATGGCTAACAGCTCCAGAATGGATCATGCATTTCATTCAGGCTTCACCTCACCGGACTGTTTTCCATGGGATTAAGACACTTTAAACGCTTTTACCTATTACTAATTTTGCATTTAGTTTTGGATTATTATCCGATTTAAAGGTAGAGTGGAGGAGGTTCTTTTTCTGGGTGGATCATCTAAATAACTGGTCCTCCTAACTGTCAATCATTCTGGGGATCTGTTTATGTTCTCGTCCCCATTTTCACTTCCCGATGGTGAGTCTGACATAGTGAAAAAATGTTCTTTTGTAAAGTAAGCTTGTATGACTGATGCAAACAGCAACTTTTAAACAGAGCGTGCACGAGGAGAAATTCGCTCGTGCACGCTCTCGCACGCATTCAATAGGTGTTCCCTCTCGGGAGCGGGTACAGGGTTGTGCATGTGCATTTTTATTTCAAGTTGGGGGCAGGTCTTTTTTTAAAAATTCGTTAAAATCTTCCACTATACCTTTAAATCTCCAGAGAAAACCTCCAAGATTTTTATTTCCTCACTGAAACATTAAAATGAACTCTGCGTGTTTATATCTGTGACCAAAGGAAATCATTTTCCTCGTCTGTCTGCAGTATCTTTGTCTTATGGTTTCACAGGTTTTATGGGGGTAAAAGAAGCAAAGCGGAGATGGGACATCAGCAGGTGCCTGTTAAGGATAAATGAATGATGAACTTAAAGGGGGTTAGAGCAGCGTGCCTGTGGTCTGAGAAGGTTGCAACTACCGGGTTCGATCCCCACAGCCTCCACTCTGGGTCCCTGAGCAAGACCCTTAACACACAATGGAGGCCCACTCCTCTGAAAGGGGATGGGTCAAATGCAGAGAATCAATTTCCCCATTGGGGGCAATAAAGGGATTTCCAAACGCAGGAACCAGTGATGACATAAGAGGATGGTAACGGACTAATCCAGAATATGGAACATATAACTGTAATTAGAACAAACACTAAAGGTTCATATCAGGAGATGATTTCCTCATGTCTGTCAATTCTTCTTTTTAAGCTAAATTAGCTTTATTTTGATGGGGAGGATCCCTGTCTTTCCAATGTTGAAGAGAGTCCAGTAGAAATATGTCTCTTTTTAACGTCCTAAATATTCTCTGGGGAAAGAGAGCCAGGATTTTTCTGGATAAAAGTTTCAATAATCTGATCACCTTCAATCTATTAAAGCAGAAATTATTTTAATAATGAATTTTGCGTAATAAAATCCCTGCGTGTTGATTTTGGCGGCTGCGGAGTTCCCCGCTGTTGTTTGTTCCAGGATGGAAAACACTTGAGGAGGATCTGCTGTTATCAGCTGCAGCAGCAGCTCTGAGCTGCATCTCTGTAATTAGAGAGCTAATTTGTGAGCTGCAGTTGTCGTGGATGCTGGTCGTTAATGGTTACCTGTTGTTATGGTTACTGTCTCCCTCTGTTACCACCAACAGGACCTGAAGCAGCACAGATGATGGGATTCGGCTCAGTTTTCGGTCTCCCACACATACAGGCGTTCACCGCTGATGTTTGGGATGTTCTGACTTTCACTTCCAGCTAAATCCTTCTTTCTATCTAAAATTGAGCAAACCTTATTTAATAGCATCTAAAATACTTAAAACACTTAGAAACCTCAACCTTTACCTAGGTTTATTTGTTCTGGTGGGTTTTTATTCAGTTAGTTTTTCTGTTAGAAAGTTAGTTACATCATTTTTATGAACAACATCTCTAAATACAGGAATACAGGAAAATAAAAACAGCTATAAAAGTTGATTATATGTCAAAGCCTAGACGCTCATTAATCCTGAAGTTATAGTAGAAAACTTAAATTTTTTAGTGAATAAAAAAAATGTTTTGTGGAAAATGTGATTTGGATCCATATTTTAAATCTGCAGGGAAAACTTTTAGAATAAAATAGAAAATCCCTTTATTGTCCCACAATGGGGAAAACACACAGTGATATATTTCAAGAGCGTAATCCCATTGTTTGAATAAACAAAGGCCTCAGCAGATGGCCGCTCACACTGAGCCTGGTTCTGCTGGAGGTTTCTTCCTGTTCAAAGGGAGTTTTTCCTCTCCACTGTCGCTACAAGCATGCTTAGTGTGAGGGATTGCTGAAGAGTCAATGAGTCGATGCAATCAGCTGGTTTTCCTTAGATAGAAAACTTTGAATCAATCTGACTGGATGATCTGGTGAACTGGAAAGTGACCTGAGATGACATGATGTGAATTGGAGCTATAGAAATAAACTGAATAGAATTGAATTAAATAAGAACCTAAATCTCAGTTTCTAGCATAATTTTGATTATAAATAAGAGCATTTAAAACAGATATTATGTTGTTATCTACATAGAAAAGCCACAAAAGCAAGATGGCTGTTCACAGTATAGCATAGAGTATTTAGCACCCGTCGTCTTCCATCTGGGACAGGGTCACAGGGGCAGGAGTCTGAGCAGAGACTCCCAGACTAGCCTCTCCTCAGACACCTCCTTCAGCTCTGCTGGGGGAACCCGAGGCACTCCCAGGCCAGCTGAGAAATGGAGCCCCTCTAATGCGTCCGTTATCGTCCCCTGGGCGTCCTTCCTGTGGGACACGCCTGGAACACCTCCTGAGGGAGGCGTCCAGCGAGTAGCCGATAAAAATGACCAATATACCTCAGCTGACTCCCCTCCATGTGGAGCAGAAGCGTTTCTACTCCCAGCCTGTCCTGAATAACTTAGCTCCTCACTCTACCTCTAAGGGCGAGCCCAGCCACCCTCTGGAGAAAGCTCATTATGGCCGCTTATATCCTGGATCTAGTTCTTTGGATGATCCAGAATAAATGATCATAGGTGAGGGTGGAAACATAAACTGACCGGTAAATTGAGAGCTTTGGCTTTTTGCTCAGCTGTCTCCGTTCACCATGGCAGACTGATAATCTAAATATTGGGGTGGCTCACTGATGCTAAAAGCCATAAATTCAGGGTTTGAATCTACTATTGTGGTAAACCTGCCTGTAGAAATCATAAAAACTAATATCTTGGTTTATTGTGTGATTTTTAACTAAACTGATACTACTACAATTTACACTGGTGGGGAGGCCACGGCCATCCTGTGCAATGCCCTGGCCACCCCCTGGTGGCGCCACTGCTGATACTGCATCCGCATTATAGCAACAGCCACAATAATCCGCTCTATTCTTCCCTCACTCATGAACAGGACCTTAAAACATTTGAATTCCTCCACTTGAGGCAGGAACTCTCCTCTGAACTGAAGGGAACCAGTTGAGAACCATGGCCTCGGACTTAGAGGAGCTGATTCTCATCCTGGCCACTTCATACTCTGCTGCGAAGCATCCCAGCTCATGCTGTAGGTCTTAGCAGGAGGGAACCAGCAGAACCACGTCATCAACAAAAAGCAGGGACGAGATCTGCTGGAACCAGACCCCCGCCGGCCCTTGGCTGCACCTAGAAATCCTGAGGTTATGACTAGCATCAGTGACAGCATATAGCGTATTTGATGCAGTCATATAAAAGGAAAGAAAGGAAAAATATGAAAGTGGAAAGGTGAAGAAGGTATAAAACATTAAACGGCCACTGGAAACAGATGTATCCAGGACATGAGCCACTACTGAACCATAGACAACATCAGAAACATCTAATGTCTGTTAGGTGAAAAAGAACCAGATTGTTGCCCAAATCAATGGTTCAATGGTTGCTTCATTTGTCGTCCAGCCTGGAGCAGCTTGGGCGAATTTTCAGTATTGGCACAGCCCATCCAAGAAAAGATTGGAGGACACAGTTTCTGAGGCCTTACTGATGTTAAAGGCGCTGCCCTTACCTTAAGAGAAACAAAAAACAGATAAGGATCACAAGGTAAGAGGATGGGGGGAAGAAAATCAGATTTCATATTTTATCCAAAGCAGTATGAGTCTGAGATTTTAATAAACCTAAGCACAAAGACGCAACACAGATACAAAACAATATCTTGCAGGGGTAACGTATTACCTACATATTTTAAAACAGAAGTTCAGGTTGCTTTTATCAAAAAACTGCAGTGCAAGAGACGTCTGTCTAAGTTGAGCTTTTTGTTAGGTTTCTGTTTCTGTGATGTTTTTCTTTTGATGTTCAGTTTTGCTTTGCTCTTTGTTTTATAGTTTTTTTTATAGTTTAATTCTTAGTTTATTGTGTTCTTTGGGTTTTTCTCAGTGTCTCATTCTTGGTTCTGTTATATTTTCTTAGTGTTCTGTTTTGCTTTACTCCTTGTTTTCTATTGTTAGTGGGGTTTTTTTTTTATTGTTGCTGTGTTCTCTGGTAAAATTTTTAGTTACTGTCTCAGTCTTGGTTCTGTTATGTTTTCTTTTTAGTGTTCCGTTTTGCTTTACTCCTTGTTTTCTATTGTTAGTGGTTTTATTTTATTTTTTTTTTGCTGTGTTCTCTGGTTAATTCTTAGTTACTGTCTCAGTCTTGGTTCTGTTATGTTTTCTTTTGAGTGTTTAGTTTTACTTTGCTCCATGTTTTATAGTCTTAGTGGTTTAATTATTATGTTATTGTGTTTTCTAGTTATTTCCAGTCTTCCAGGTTTTTCATTTGTTGCCCTCTGCTGCCCTCTTGTGTTCTCCTTTTTTCCTAGCTCCTGTTTTGTTTCTGCTCTGTGCTCATCTGTTCCCAATCTGCTCATTAGCCCTCTCTTTGTCTCATTCTCCTTCAGTTCCTCTTTGCTGGGTCCTCGTCTTACTTCTTCAATCTTCCTCCAACTCGTCTCTCTGAGCCTTCCTCCTGATTACTGTAATTCCCCTGATGACGCCATGGTTTCTGGTTCGTTTTTACTTATTTTTCATGCTTTGAATTTTGGACTCCTGGTTTCTTGTTTGTTTTTTTGGACTTTGTTTTCATTTTTGGATTTTGGATTCTTGGTAGCCTGTTTGATTGGACTTTGTTTTTTCAGTAACTCTTCATTAACTCAACTATAAATTCACCTCTGCCTGCCTGCCTCTGCTTTTGGGTCCTCAAATCCACAAACAAATTGTGACATTTTTAAGGTTTAGGACCAGACATTGGTCCCCGCAATATGCTATGATTCCTGGAAAATGGTGCCCACAATGTCAGAAAAACACACACACACACTTTTAACACATGGAACTGTAGAAATGAATACTATAAAAAAAAATATCAAAATAAATTCCATCCAACTCACAATAACACAGCTGCTGTTTACTGCATGTTCCTCTTTCTCTTTTTGCTATTGCTCTTTTCTTTTTTACCCTAAAGTGCACAAACTGGTTTTGAATTTTCTTTCCATCTTCCATACCTGTGAACCTAGCGAAATCGGCCAGGGTTCCAAATAGGCAGAAAATCTTTATTTTCAATATAAGAATTAAATGCTTTAATTGAAACTGGAAGAATGAATTCATATCACAGGAGTCTCTTCCTCTTTGAGCTGGAAATTTGGCTTTTTCTCCTGTTCTAATGTCTCCTTTCATCTTCTCTAAACTGATTTTGTACCTAAAGCCATGAAACTCCAGTTTCACAAGCTCTGCTCTGTCGTTATCCGCATGACAAACTTCATGAAGTTTATTGTAAAAGCGCCCTAATGGCCGTATCCAGTGCGTGAAATCGCTGCGTTGCCAGTGGCCAGTCACACAGTGAGATGGATGGATGATGACGACTCATTATTCATGGCTGCGGCAGTCTGAGGGGAGTGCATTTAATCCAGGGGCGGGAAGATGCACATATTTCTTATCGTGATGATGCTACAGCATCAGATAAGGAACAGGATAAATTTAGTGCATGTGCTTTGTTTTCTAATCCAGCCAGGGGGCGAAGAAAGTAACCTTTTAAATAGGTCACCTTCCCTGCTTTTAGAGACAACTGAACGAGCTGCCAGCGTGTGTCTGCGTGCTTGTGTCCTTTACAGGAAAAACAATACATTTTAAGCTAGCGGTACGTTAAGATAAGCCCTCAGTTAAAGGGTAACCCAAGCTCTGTTTTTATTTAAATAAAGATTAAGCAAAAAGGGAAAAGCTACATCTTGGCTACTTCTATGAATCCAAAGATTAGCTCAAGCCTCCAACAAAGAAGCTGGAAGTTGAAAGTCTATCAGAAAGGACCAAATATATGATTAGTATATACCTCATTTTAACCCCTTCACATACCCTTTTTTTTTTTAAAGAACAAGAATTTGACCTTTGTGTGTTCATGTGGTGATAGCATTAGCAACATTAGCAGTTATATATTTACAGTACAACGTTATACAAGCAGTGTTATTGACCAACTGTCTGCAGATGAGTTCCTCATTGTTGGAGTGGCACTTTTTGATGGAACGGGCTAATGTTAGCATGGGCTAATGCTAGCACCTTTTGAGGAACAACTTTAATCGAGAAGGAGGACTAAAAACATGTGCTTTTCTGGTTCAAAGAAGGCAAGACAAGAAAAAAAAAATCACTTTTAACCTCCGGGTTTTTCAACAGGTTTTAACTAAAGATCAGCTAAAAATCAGATGATGATGCCTTTACATGTTGAAAGTTGTGATTTGGGGGATAAGAAGAAGATTCATTTAATATGGTTTGTTTGGAAGAGCAAAAACAGATATCTTCTCCCCTCGCTTATAGAGCAACACAACATAGAAAGGTTGCATCAGGTTGAATCATCCTGATGCAACCTTGTAAATCTTAGTATGGAGAAAGTGACGGCTTGGGTTTGTTTTACCTCAAAGTCACCCTGGTAACTTCTCTGTGCACCAACATGTGGCAGAGTCAGACGTGAGGCCGCCTAAGGCTTGGCCCAAACAAACTGATCGTAAGGAAAATCAAACAAAACACAGCAGCATATTCAACAACAGCAAAGACAAATGGAACACTTATGGCGGCCTAGTCAAAGTCCAGACCTCAGTTGGATTGAAGGGCTGTGGTGGATCTTCCCGGAGGTGTACTGAAATTGTTAACATAAATATCTATTGTTAGATATAGTCGTTTGTAGATCTCTAGAGGTCTTAAAAAATGTTTTCTAGGCCTTCCAGATGTGTTTCTGTCATAAAATATATATTTTGAGGATAGATTCTAGCCTCACATGACAACAGCTAGAGTGTGGTGACCAAAGATTGAGCCCCAAACTAAAAAAACACAATTTGAAGTCATTAGAAAACCATCCTGTCTGCAGTTATTCAGGCACTGCTTGATTCTTCTGTGTTCTAAATCTCAACCAAGGTCATGACAAATAGATCATGACTAAAGCAGACGGATGTTGAGCATTCGGTGGACGGATAGACAATCTTTATGTATAGTTGAATGTTTCTGAAAACATATACTGTAAATTGTGTCTGCATGATAAAGACTGAAGTTGGGAGGAATAAGGGAGCAGAACCATTGTTTCATCTGTTAGCTCCTTTAAGGGGAGACACAATTATACTTTATCTTTTCTATTTATAGCGGGTAGAGGGAAGGAGGGAGACGTCTTGCCTCCAATAAACCCTCCATAGCTTGTGTAAGAATCTCAACTTGTTTCCATTATTAGATAAACAATCTTGGTTCTTTATTTTTGATGGAGAACAATATCTGTACTTTGAGTACCCAACCCTCCCACCTACAGTGGGCTACCACTGGGATAGATACCTTTATAATTGTCTTACATCCTGGTGGCTGATTCAAAAAAGTACCAAAAACATTCCTTAAAGATATTGGTCCATACGGACATTATGGCATCATGAAATTGCTGCTGATTTTTTTCTCTCTGCATTAAACCAAAATATGCTCTCTTAGATTGTGATCTGGTTACTGTGGAAGTTGCGCCGGGCATTTGCTGTAAGAGTCTTTGCCCTTTTTGGGCTGATTCTACAGTCATGCGAGAATATTTTGGATCAGGCCGAGTTTCAGCCTCATCGTGCGTCCTGTATCATGTTGTATACTGTACAGGGGTAACAAGGGGCGATTAGCTTCTTACAACCACGTCCCAAAAAGGAATTGTAAGTTTGGGAGAAAATCAAACATGTTTAAAATTTAATTGGTGCACGTGAGGTGTTTGTGGGTAAATTCTGCTGTTAGGGTAGAGCTGTGAGTGTCTACGGCTGGTTATCCTACTGCAGCAGCGTGTCGCACTGAGCTTGTCGCAGATATTTTTTATTTATGCCCAATTTTGAAGCGTGGTCTGCGTTATGTTATTCCACGCCACAACGCAAGAGGGCCAATCAGGAACTAGCTGTGGGTCTAGATACGGCCGAGGCGATGAGGAAGCGGGGGCAAGTTTGTCCGACAACAGAGGGACATGAGGGCCAAAAAGAGCGGGGATCCAGGTGGAAAAAGGGTCCCAGCGTTATCGTGCACCTCTATCTTCTAGCTGATCCATCTTCACGACTCTTTTTCCACAATGGCGATCCTACAAACAAAACAAGCCGGTAAGGTACCAAACAAGTAACACGTATAGTGTAGAGTGGACGCAGATTTGACCAATCAGAGGCCTCCTGTCTGTGGCACGTCTGCGGTCACCTACAATTTCTGAGAGGTGCACCAGAGTGGCAGCAGATGGGGCGGGTGCACATTTGCGTTCACTGTGACACACACCCAGACGACCTGGTTTCTGAGTATAAATCAGCCTTATGAGCCAATTTACCAGAACCTCGCGCACTGCGCATGTGCAAACAAGGGAGTTGTTCTTCCTCAAGACTACCAAGTCCGATCAGCGCCAAATCTCACTGCATAGTTCGACATGTGGTTTTTGGACGTACAGTGTGAGCAGTTAGATCGTATCAGAGCTTCGGGCCGTACAGTGTAAGAACATATGTTGTGAGCCGTGTGGTTTCGTAGTACAATTTGAGCTGTAGCTGAGTATAATGATTGAAAATGTCGTACAGTGTATGCCCTGCCTTAGAGGAACACAATGAACCTCTCTTGTTCATGAAACTTTTCGGAGAGGATTTAAACTTTGTACTACGGTGCATTATCCTGCCGCCGTCATAATGGGGTAGACAGGGTCAGTAACAAATAAAGGAGAGTCTGAGGCAGAGATGGGGGATCTGGTGTCAACAATTCATCTCTATGTCATGTATTTGTTTTGCACAGAGAATGAACCAGGTGAGTCCAATCTGCACAGATTAAATCAGATTGGACTCACCTGGTTCAGTGGTCGGGCAGAACCAATACATGACATAGAGATGACTTGTTGACTGCAAATTCCCCATCTCTGGTCTGAGGTTTTAAAATATGGTCAGATTTTGTCCCCACACCTTTACTCCACCATTAACAGCCTCCACGGTTGATACGATGCAGGACACACCCAGACTTTCTTGCTTTTTGACGATACTATATAAGTAAATGGTAGTTTCTTATTCCTGTTCTTAACTTGGCGGCACATTTACCTCAAGATTTCACATGTTTTAAATTCAGAGATGATCCTCCACATAGTGTGGTTGTAAAAGGTGATTATCCAGGCTATGATTGTGTTCCTGTCACTTGAAACCAGTCTACCCATTGTGCTTTCTTCCAAACCATTAAACCGAGAGAGATCTGCAAAGGAATATTCCAGATTTTTAAAATTTCAAACTACATTTCCCTATTTCAGCAAATGGTTTAGATGCCTAAATGCATTGAGTAGCTGCAATGGGATTTGTGTTTCCGAGGAACTGAACAGGTGAACCTACTATAGAGGGTGGTGAGTGTATCCTGATGAACTCAGCGGTAAAGTTACTTTAAAAACGGCGAGGGATGAAAGCAGTTTGTTTTATTGCAGAGAACAGAGGGTCTTTCATCATTCTCAAAGCAAGAAGGATGGGAACATTGGGACAGAGCGCAAAGTGTGACCCCGGGGCCCGGACTTTCTGCCACAGATGAGAGGTGGACACAAAGGCAACAAGGAAGCAGGAATAAAAGAGGTCATGACTTGTGTAGCAGCTTTTTAAGCCCAAACAGGATGCATTTAAAGACGGACTCCTTTTACAAATGGTCTCACATATTATGGTAGGTTTCATGATGGATTCTGTGATGGTGAGCAAACAGAAACCATGAGACTTCCACCTTCATGCCTCACAGTAGGTATAAGGTTCCCTTTGTGGAATGCATGATTTGGTTCCATCAAACAAGCACTTTTATCTGAAACAAGTACTTCCTTCCTTGACATGTCAGGGAACAATCCGTTAAATTTTGGTAATCAGCCAGATTAAGATTCAGATACAGGAATTTATTAAAGGATTTTTTAACATTGTTTAAAGGGGGTATTTGGCAGAGCAATAGGCTCCCACCCAAACCAGTGGATGGCAGCAGTGAATATTGACAGTTTCAGCATCAAGTATTATACTAAAGACAAAAATACAAAAAGGCCAACAGAGAGAGTCTGGCTGGTTTGTTAGCAGGATTGCTTGAAAAGTTATACACGGATTTTGATGACATTTTATCAGTGGCCCGCCTCATGTCGTTGGTAATGATCCAGACATTTTACTTTCAATTTGTTAATTTTGTTTTTTTATGTGTCCTGTCTGGCGATGTGGCAATAAGAATAATTATCTTGATGCCAAAAAGAGCCCAAATGGTTTAACTTTCACAAGTGGAGCAGTACGGCTATTGCCATATTTTACACTTGATTCATGCATAGAAATAGCTTTATTATAATTATGATAAGTAGAACAGGAAAGGAAAAACAGGAAAAAAGGAGAAAAGATGAAAGAAAGAGGAGATTAAAGTGAGATAACAATAAAACATCTTCAGTCTCGTTCATCAAATGCAAAGAGATGTAAAAATAACATTTTGTTAATTCCATAAAAGTTAAAAAAAATATCCACTGGACTTGGTTGCCAAGATTTGAAGACGTTTTGCCATCTCTTCAAATCTTGGAAACCAAGTCCAGTGGATATTTTTTAACTTTTACAGAATGGCTATGACCTGGATGACTGAGAAACTTCATCAGCAACATTTTTTTAAAAGTTTCATATTTTTAAAAAGGTTTATTTTGTAGGTGAATATTAATGAAAGGTGTAAATTAGCCATGAACAAACTGGGTGTGATTAGTAAACAGGTAAAGGATCAGCAGATTTTTATCTGAGCAACAGAACCAGTAAAACAACAACTTTGAAGTCATTTTTAATCCCATGAGGCTGATTTCAAAAAAGATGGATCAATCCTGAGAGAAGGCAGACAGATGTTCTTGGATCATGAAAATGGTCATTGCGCACCAAAGGTCGAGTCTTCACTCCCAGAGAGAGAGAGAGAGAGAGAGAGAGAGAGAGAGAGAGAGAGAGGGAGAGAGAGATGGGGAGGAAGAGGAGGGTGGACGGATCGTCTCTCATCCAGAGAGATTTTCAGCGGCGGCTGAACGCTTCATCCGCGCAGGAACATTTTCCCAACCATCTCTCTTTCATCCCAGTTTTCTTTTTTCTCTCCTCCTGCGGGGTTAGAGGTGACTTTCCCCTCAGAAAGCAACGCATGCCTCCCCGCAGAGAGGAGCCACGGCTGTGATTCAGCTCCGTCTCCATCCCCGTCCTGCCGGGAGGATGTGCGCGCCGCCGCTCAACAAGTCTCCGCTGTTTTTCCGCGGTTAACCGTTGATGGCGGCGGGATGGAGATAGCCTTGGTGAGTTTTGAGAGCGGCGGCGCTAAGGGGAGCGGCGGCGGAGGCAGCAATGCCGAGGAGAGCTGCAGGAACGCGCTGGAGGTCCCTCAGCCGGGGTTCGTTCAAAGTGGACTGGGAGAGGAGTTCGGTAAGGAGCTGAACACCCGGGGGAGCCCCCAGCAGCAGCAGCAGCAGCAGCAGCAGCAGCAGCAGCTGCGCAGCCCCTGGAAGATCAACGACATGAACAACACTCTGAGCTGCAGCGAGAACGCCATGGATGCGCTTTTACGCGCGGACCACAGTCCCCACCTGTTCGATGAGGACATGCTGGACATGGACATGGACACGGAGAGCAACGAAAGGGTTCTCATCAACATAGCCGGGCTCAGGTATGAGACCCAGCTGGGCACTTTGAACCAGTTCCCGGACACTCTGCTGGGAGACCCGGCCAAGAGGATCAAGTACTTCGACCCGCTCCGGAACGAGTACTTCTTCGACCGCAACAGGCCCAGCTTTGACGGGATCCTTTACTTCTACCAGTCCGGGGGGAAGATCCGCAGACCCGTCAACGTTTCCATCGACGTGTTCGCGGATGAGATCCGGTTCTACCAGCTGGGAGAGGAGGCCATGGAGAGGTTCAGGGAGGATGAGGGCTTCATCAAGGAGGAGGAGAAGCCGCTGCCGCAGAATGAGTTCCAGAAGCAGGTCTGGCTCATCTTCGAGTACCCGGAGAGCTCCAGCCCGGCGCGGGGCATCGCCATCGTGTCCGTCATCGTCATCACCATCTCCATCATAACCTTCTGCTTGGAGACGCTGCCAGAGTTCCGGGACGAGCGGGAGCTGGCGGTGAGCAGCCGGCTGGACAACAGCACCGCGCCGCGGCCCTCCCTCAACATCACCGACCCCTTCTTCATCGTGGAGACCACCTGCGTCATCTGGTTCACCTTTGAGCTGATCGTCCGCTTCTTCGCCTGCCCCAGCAAGTCCGAGTTCTCCAAGACCATCATGAACATCATCGACATCATGTCCATCATGCCTTACTTCATCACGGTGGGCACGGAGCTGGCGGAGCAGCAGGGCCAGGAGCACCAGAACGGCCAGCAGGCCATGTCCCTGGCCATCCTCCGGGTCATCCGCCTGGTCCGGGTCTTCCGGATCTTTAAGCTCTCCAGGCACTCCAAGGGGCTGCAGATCCTGGGTCAGACCCTCAAGGCCAGCATGCGGGAGCTGGGGCTGCTCATCTTCTTCCTCTTCATCGGGGTCATCCTCTTCTCCAGCGCCGTGTACTTTGCAGAGGCGGACGAGCCCGAGTCCCACTTCTCCAGCATCCCGGACGCCTTCTGGTGGGCCGTGGTCACCATGACAACGGTGGGCTACGGCGACATGCGGCCGGTGACGGTCGGGGGGAAGATCGTGGGCTCCCTGTGCGCCATCGCCGGCGTGCTGACCATCGCGCTGCCGGTTCCGGTCATCGTGTCCAACTTCAACTACTTCTACCACCGGGAGACGGACCAGGACCAGTCCAGCCTGAAGGACGAGCCCAGCGGGGCTCCGGAGAGCCCGGAGGTGAAGCGCAAAGGCAGCAGATCCTCGGTGAAGTCTCAGGATGTGGAGAAGAGCGCGGCTGACGGCGCGGCGGTGGAGAAGGCGAACATTAAAGCCAACAGCAGCTCAGACTTCAAGAAATCCCTTTACGCGTTCTGCCTGGACACCCGGGAGACGGACCTGTAGCCCCGCAGGACCCAGACTCGGTCTGATTCATGAAGTCCTGCAGTTCAAACTGAAACCCACACTTTAATCCCACACCCATCAGTGCATGCATGCAGCAGAGCGGCCCTTTAACCCCGCAGGAGGACATCCATGAACTCTGCGGGCTGCAGGATGAATTAGTGGGAAATGGGACATCAGGCCTCTGCAGAGGATAATCAGGGACAATCAGGACTCTGGATAATTACTGGACATGGCGGAGGATTAACCACACTCTGTGTACATAATGTAGGAAGAGTGAAAGAAAAAAAATACTTTATTCCTTCCTACACTTAGTCATGATGTTTACACCAAGCAGATGTGTACATATTCCCCACATCAGGATGGAGATTTAAGGATTTGGTGTTTTTTCTCTTTTTTGAAGGAAGGAAGTCTATTTTTGAGATGCAGACACGTTTTATGGAAAAGATTACTTTTTTTGTTTGGTTTTCTGGGAGCGGACCTCAGCCTTGTTGTTTCCGATCCATTTATTCTAAACAACTGTTTTATTTCTAAGGGGAAAAAAGGACATAAAATAAGAAAAAATAAAGAAAAGCCAAGAAGAGACAAGCAGAGAGCATCAGGAGCAACAAACTCTGACAGGTTAGTCCTAAACTCTAACCTTCTTATTTAATCTAAACTGTTGGTTCTAACATGTTCACTGCTTCATCAGGAATAATCCTAATTACAGGAATTTCAGGTTTTCCTTTGAATCGATACAACTTGGTGTTTGAAACATAATAAGCATGAATGCATCTAAATAAAAATGATGTAAAAAATGTAGCATTTGCCAAACCTCTGTCATTTAAACTCCTTAGAATAGAATAAATTAGAGCTTATTAAAGACTAAATCTGGACTTTATGGAAGAGAAGAAAGAAAAAATGTCATAATTTTTCATATTTATCTCAACCCATGTGTGTGTGTGTGTGGGGGGGGGGGGGGGGCAAACATGCAGAGGAAGGTTTTTTTATAAAGCGCCTTGAAACAAACTCTACGTATCAACCTGAATGTTAAGTTCCCACAACAATGGAGCATGGTGGTGGCACTATCATGATGTGGGGATGATCTTCAGGGGGAAGAGTTAATGTAATTAGATGCTGCATGGATATTAAACCTTGCTATCCTGGAAGAGAAGCTGTTAGAGGCTGCGTCCGATTTTATGATTTCAAATAAAAAATGTAAAAACTAAATTTTTTTATATCAAAATATAAAAACAAAGAGGCTTTTCAAAGCTGGTATATTTAACCTACTTCAGATGCTCCTTTTGCTGTAAATTATGCAGCTGAAAAAAGATGCGTGCCAATAAAGAGGAGGAGAATTTTATGAAAAGATATTCAGCAAAAAATTAATAAGTGCTCAGTTTTATTTTGAAAAGAGAGGAAGATAAACAAATAAGATGAAATATAAGACTACAATAATAATAAAAAAAAAAGGAAATCTTATATCTGATGAGGTTAATTTCAGTAACGGTGTCTGTCTGCTGTTACCACGTCGGTCATCCTGCATATTTGAGTGACAAAGCGGCCTAGTCAAAGCCCAACTGAGAATTTTTTCATTTCACTTTTATTTTATTTGCTAATTAATTTGGGATCACGGTTAGAAAAGATGAGGCTCAAAGAGCAAAGCTGCAGATCCAAGAACCGTCAGTAAGGAAGGCAAAAATAATTCAAATTCAGAGATCAAGAAAGAAAATATCACATGAAATTAGGAAGTTTAAGAAGTATCACCATCATTTACAAGACAAAAAACAAAGTTTGCCATGTTTGTTGATTTAAATCTATTTTCTTATTTCTGTGGTTAAATGTTTCCACAGTCTGTGCTTGTTTTTAGTTCTGGGTGGTTATTATGCTCTTATTTATAAGTTTCCTTTAAGTTAATTAGTATCCTTAATTAGTCAAAAAATATCTGCCTACTTGCTAATTTCATCCATACATTTGAATATCAACTGGAGTAAATACAATATGCATTTTTAAAATGATGATTTCATTTTCTAAGGGTGAAATATATTCAAAGCAATCCGATTATAAAAGGAACATAAGAATCAATAATTCGCTGTGATCAACGACAGGTTTTTAGCTCAGTTTTAGATGTTACACAATCTGAAGCTATTCCGCTGAGAAACAAAGTGGAAAAAAGAGATTTTTAGTAGCGATGATGTGTATTAATCTGAGTTAAGATAATAATTTACCACAAATAACAATAACGCGCATCTAAAATTCACAAAAAAAAAACATTTTTCGGGTTTATTGAAAAACGATTTGCTGTGTATATGATACATGAGTATATAAATAAACATCATTGGACCAAACAAACACGGTAGTGGTGATATGGTGATCAGGAGCTACTTTGCTGCTTCAGGTCCCTATTGTGGCCTGGCCTAGTCAAAGTTCAGGCATCAATTTGATTTGATGTTGAAAACCCTTTAATGAAACTAAACACGTCTGTGTTTACAAATATTGGTTTGAGACGATTAAGGAATGTCCTAAAAAATGCAAAAAAAACAAAAATATCAACCTATTCTCATTATGAGCGCGTGTGAAATCGTACGAAAAGTTATGCACCGTAATTTCGTACGTTTTGGACGTTTTTTTCGTTGTATGCGCATGTGACGCACCATTTGCGAATATAGAATATAAATTACAATTAGCCCTAACCCTGACCCTAAGATATAAAACAGCAAGCAAGGTTTTTAGAGACATGAAGAAGTGATTATTGCTCTGTTTTTCCCATTTTTACGTCCGTCCGCGGATCTGCTTTTTTGCATGCGCACTGATGTGGTTTTTTGAGGAAAAACGTCCAAAAACGTACGAAATAGTGTGCATAACTTTTCGTACGATTTCATATGAACTCATAATGAGAATATGTTGAAAATATATGAATTTCTCAGGCAATCTGATGCTTAGCATTTTGATTTTGAAGGGATTTGTTCTGCTTCTCTTTCCTTGAATTTAAGTTAGAAAGATCCTGCTGCAAATTAAAATGTACAATTAGGCTCATTAAGATGCAGGCAGGTGCCCTGAGCAAGATGGCGGCCCCACAACACTCAAAAGAATGGGTTTATTATCCCTGACTCTTCTTAAGTTTGTTAGAAGTGGACAAAGTTCAGCAGGTGGGAAGTGGATTTGCTCTTCCGCAGCAGAGGACAGATGGACTCTGCAGGCGCGTCGAGCCGTCAGCTGTCGCAGCATTTTCCCCGCAGCAGATGGGAGCTTCCTGCACTTTTGTCCTCAGAGACGCCTTGAAACCCAGAACGCTTTGGATATTTGTGAAGCATTTAATGAAGCAAACTGCTGACGGATTTGAGTTCTCATCATTTAAAGAGATGTTTTCATCGTTCACACTGAACTGGAAAAATGAAAAAAGGGAAAATATAAATCCTCGAGTAAAAAGAAAACAAAGCACCTCTGGCTCCAGTTGTTTAATGAAATCAGCTTCAGACGGCATCTGTTCCATTAGGACCAAAGCCTTCAGAATCAATACCGCTCTTTGGTTTCCCTCCTTCTAACAGATTTTAGAGAAACGATTTGCCTGTTAGCGGATTTATTGTCCACTTTATTCAGTCACTAATCCTACAATTACAGATGTGTGTTTCGGCCAATTAAAATAGGCAATTAAACCTACTTTTACAGAAACTTTCCAGAACATTCAGGTTTCCCCGGATATGAAGATAACTTACTTGGAACATTCTGGCTTCTTTACAAGAACTTATAGGGCAACTTTTAGAACCCTGTCCTACTTTAGCAGAACCGTTACAGAAGAGGTCCCAGATTAGTGGACTGTGATCCGGACTCAACCTGATTTAAAACATTTATAAATTACCACATGTTGTCTGACTGCAGTTTCTAATTTCACTTGCCCCTCTTCTCCTGTTAATACGGTAAAGCCCTGGGGAGCGTCCGGCTCCAGGCTGCACGTGATCCAAATGAGCCAATGAGCTGTCAGTCTGGGTTGCTGCTGCTGCTACTTTTAGACACAGCAGGCAAACCTGTGGCAAGCCGGGCGATGGGAAAGAAGGAGAAGACCATGAGAAAAAGAGAGCAGAGAAAGTGTGGACTGCTGGAAGAACTGCGGTGAACTGGTGAAAGAAAAGTGAAATGGCGTGCTCAAAGATGACCCTGCACATTTAGAGGATGTTTGGCTCAACCTGCTGCTGTGAAGCAGGATTCTCCACCATGAACAGAATCAACAATAAATCTGGATCCAGGCTCAGAATGAGCTCCTTGATATGTGCTTGAGAATGGCTTAGTCTCCGGTTAAACCCAGGTTTAAAGCCTTGCAGGGCAGCCTAAAGCCCACTGCCAGCATTAAGACAGAAAATAGAAAGAAAGAAAAAAAACGGTTCAGGTGTTTTATAAAATCTGGGAATCTATATACCAAAGTGAACGATTGATGTTCTCTACTTTTAAAATTTAGATTTTAAAAAGGAAAAATCTTCTATTTCTCATATTTTGTATTTAAAAGTTCAATGTATAACATGGAGGCATAAACACCTCATTTTATTTCAGTGTTAAATTCTGTTTAAAGTAACAGATCATTAAAAATGTCTCCGGATCTTTACTGGTTGATGATTTTCTTTATTCGGACCCAGCTGATTTTTAATTGGTTACTGCTGCTTTAGAGTAATGGAGCCTAGGTGGAAGTTGAACTGAATGAACTGATTACTCGCCTTCATGCCTCTGACACCAGCTAATCAGCTTTGAACCGCACCTCCCTGAAAGCCCAACCAGCATCCAGAGTTGATCTTAAAAGTCTCCAATCCACAACTCCGTCTGCTAGCAAAGCGCAGGCAGTGATTGCGACATGTCTGACTTCAATTTAGATGACCCAGATTCAACCCCCCTCCAGCCCCTCCTCCACCATCATAGCTAAAGCTTCATCAGAGTTGAATTCTGACTCTCACTGCACCGAACGTGTCTCATTTCAACCGGTCTGGCAGCAGACCGCCATGTTGAGCCTGGCTCTGCCAGAGGTTTCTTCCCAAAGGGGAGTTTTTCCTCTCCACTATCGCTCCATGCTTGCTCATCGTGGACAGGTTCTCTCTACCTGTTTTATCCAGCTGGACTTCCATCTTCCAGGTCCCTGAGTGAAGCTCTACTATCAGCTCATGCAGTGGATCTCTCCATACAGCTCAGCAGACCGTCCCTCCAACCAGCAGACTTTGGACTGACCAACTTTATCCATTTCCACCGCCAGTAACAGGCCTGGGGGGGAACCTACCTGTTCTTTGCTCCTTTTCATGCATATCAAGCCAAATTCAGCGCCATGTTTCATGCCGAGGTCTGAGCGCCAACGTACGGAGGCGTGTTGCATTCACCAAAGAAAAAGAAATCAGACAGCTTATCTCATAATTACGAGATATTATCTCATAATTACGAGATCTTATCTTGTCAACAGCTCCATTAATACAGATTCCATGTGGTTTTAGTTTTTCATGTGAATCGACGTGCTGCATGAAGTTGGGACCTGGTTGTTTTAAACGATTCTGAAGCCTCAGCTGTTCTCCTGGAGGATCTAGGATTTTGAGAAGGTACCGGCGGACAGTTCTTTATGAAACCACCAAACCAGCTGGAATGCATTTTAGATGCATTAATATATAACCATAAAGCATCCTATGCTGGTTCAATTGCTCCTGCAGGAACAGTGCGACTTCCAGCAGGTCAGAGTGGACATTTTCGCCTAAAGAATCCTAAGGATTTACCACGCAGTGCTGTCAAATTAAAACTAATTCCATCCACAATGAGGAAACTCAGTATTTCCCAGTTTCACAAACCTAAAAGGACATAAAATCAGATTAAATTCAAAAACCCCACTAATTGTTCACCTTTCATGTAGCGTAGCTCAGCAATGACTGTCCTTCCGGATCTCCTAAATATAACATATTATCTTATAACTATGAGATTTTATCTCATAATAATAAGATAATATCTCATAATCTTGAGATCTTATCTCGTAGTTACGAGAAAAGATCTTATAATTACGAGATAAAATATCATAATTACGATGTACCAATCTCGTAATTATGAGATGAGCTTTCTGATTTTTCTTTTTTCTTTGGTGAATGCAATACACTTCCCTACCAAACACAAAATTCTTCAAATTTTCTTTTATTTCCGTGTGAATTTTTCAGAATGAACTTTTCAACAAAGCACTGCTTCTCTTTGGAAAATAGAGACAACTTTCTTCAGATTTAATAAGATATTAATGGAAACTAATGCTTACTTTGCTTTACCTTACCAGGTGCTTTCTAGAACTGCCTGTAGATGCCTTCTGCAAAACTCACAGATAAACTTTTCAGGAACCTACCAAGAACAACTTGGTACAAACTTACAGATTCCTTTCCTACAATTCTAAATGTATAATAAGGAACTTTGCTCTAACTGGTTCTACTGCAGATTTCAGGTTAATATCCAAAAGTGTGAATCTAACAGAACATTATGAAAACTAGCATCAGTTAGAAAGTTGGTTTGCTGGATCCTACAGGGGAACCTCCTGAATCATAATACTTTACCAAAACGTACAAATTACTTTCCTGGGGTTAACGGGTAGGTTTAGCAAAAGGTTGAAGTGAAAAGTTGTTTCAAAGTTACCTTTAATAAACAGATTGAATTTTACCACTGAAGTAGAATAAACTGGGTAAGAAGTAAAATGGCAGCTGAGACTAAAGCCTTTAAGAAGGTTTATTGGTGCGTTCTGTTTTATACATTAACATTCTGGAGGTTAGAATATTTCTTACTTATTTATATATTTTATTTAATTCCTTTATTTTGTTCAGAGTTTTAAAAAGCATTCTTAACTCAGAAATCTAAGCTTAAGTTTTTATTTTTATTTTAGAAATCTGCTTTTAATCTGAAGGACGAGCCTCATCAGAACGTATATCCTGGTTCACTGAAAATGACTGTTTAAATAGGAGGACTATAAATTAGATGAAATGAATGAAACCACCCTGTCAGGCTGTTCATCTGTCTAAAAACGTCAACCTGCAGTTTAATTTGTCTCTTAATCATCTCGGCAGCTTTCCTCTTTCTGTCATCATCCATCAGCTGCCTCCACCTCCTCCTGAACCTTTCAGGGACACTTCTGTCAGTTTCTGGGAGCCATCCAGGTCCCCTCGCTGCCTGGATCCGGTTAGATTACATAAATGTTCCCGTTAACTCATCAAGTCATCCACTTTCAGCTCTATGGGCGGCTTTTTACGTAAAAAAAACAGCCTTTCAGCTTCATGGCTGATCATGAAGCTGTAGGATGAAATCTGTCCTGTCGATCCATGTACCCTCGCTGTTAGCCTCTGTTTTCTCATATGAAATCACAGCCAAAGCCTCAATCAATGCTTTATTTTTATGTCCTGGCGCCGTTAAAACTGACAGTTGTATATTTAATGTTTATTTTAATGTGAATATTCAGCTTTAGTAAACTCCCTCATGTCTTCTTGATCTGATTAACCTTCTTTCTTAATAGAATAGAAAATCCAATTATTGTCCCACAATGTGGAAATTGTGGCATTAAAGCAGAAAAAGATTTTAGCAAAAGTGGTCACACAAATGTAGAAATTAAAAAGTGTATAAAAATAACAGAATAAGAAAAAAATAACAGAGTTAAAAAATAATAATAATGAAATACTGTACTGTACAATGTTTTTACTATTTAAATACCGTGCATCTAGGGAATAAATAACCAATATACCGCTATGGACATTTTTACAGTAATTTGAAAATAGCAGCAACATCAGAGATGTGCAAAATGAAAGCGGTAGAAACTACAAAATCAGTCTTCCAGCTGCTGGGAGGAAGGATCTGTGATAACGCTCCCTGGTGCATTTAAGGTGCAGCAGTCTGTCACTGAAGGAGCTGTCCAGTTCAGCACCAGCTTCATGCATTGGGGGGGGGGAGATGTTCATTTAGTTAGGATCCGTCTGTTTCCCACCTCCTGCACTGAGTCCAGAGGGCATCCAATCAGAGCTGGCCTTCCTGATCAGCTGATCCAGCTGCTTCCTCTCAGCTAAAGTTACGCCACTGCTCCAACAGACAGATCCATAGATGATTGCTGATGCCACAGCAGAGTCATAGAAGGTCTTTAGGAGCGCCCCCTGCAGTCCAAAAGACCTCAGTCTCCTCAGCAGGAAGAGTGTGCTCTGACCCGTTCTTGATATTAAGGATATTAAAAGATGACTTTCCCACATTTTTAAGTCAACTATGACAGCAGTCGTGTCTGCAGGCCTGGTTTTGCATGTAAGCCCATGTGAGCTGGCTCTATACTCCAGATCTCAGAGGAAAGACGCTGGAAAACACTCTGGGACTCTCCACTTTCCTCTCAGATGTGTAACAACAGCTGAACTAACAGCACAGATGTTGTCTCCGAATTACATAAGTGGAGCGTTTCTCAGCTGAAAATGAGCCTAAAAAAAGTGGATTTTGACAAACGCTGCTTTGGTCAAACTTCCAGTTATTTGAAGTCAAGAGAGGAGCCAGATGCATTAGAGTCTCTCTTGAAACTTTCTCCATTTGAAGTCATCATGAGTCTTAATGGCAAAATAAGCAGTTTAGAAGGTTCTACCTTCCCTACCGCTCAGAAAGATTACCTTTGTGTTAAGCAACAAACTAATGATAACTCCCTCGCTGTGGCTCCTCATCTGTATTATTATTATTAACACTATTTCCCCTCCTTTGATTTTTCCTTTATAATTGTTTCTTCCTGTCCTGTTTTCTGGTTGTTGTGACGATGATCCAATTAAATCAACTATGAAAGAAGGGAAAAGTCAAATTTTCCACCGTTTGTGTGGAGCAAAGTTACTCACTATCCCAATCCAATATAAATATCAGATATCGATCCAATATTACTACAAAACTCATGTCAGATTTTATCACCCGGCGTCTAAAATCGTCGATATTTTAATGTTAATAGAAAAACTCTGCTTCTTTTTAAGGTTTCTGTAACTCACTGTTTAATATTACAATGGTCAGTTGTTCTCATACTTTTTATTACTGAACTTCTTCTCTGTTTTAGTAACATCTTTTTTTAGCCTTTTCTAACATTTTACAGTACAAATGAGGTAATTAAAGTATGTCTATTTCATGCTAATATCATATGAGGCGATTCTTAAAGCTGTAATATGGATATCAGATCAGAAACTAAAAGGTTGTATCGGGACATAGCTAACTATAAGAAAACCAGTCCCACATCTTGGTTGCCGGGCAACCACTGTCCGATTTTTTTTTCCCTTTTCGGGCCGATTCTCCAGTCAACTGAAAATTTGTCGATCGGGCCCACTTTCAGCCTGCGATCCGCCTCTCATGACCGCCCCCCCCGATTGGGAATCGAAAGCTCGATAGAAAATCAAACATGTTTGAAATTCAGTCGGTGGTAAAGTGGCCGTGGGCAAATCGCTCAGTGGGCAAACAATGATTAACTTCTTCTTCTTCCTCTCAGATGTAAACCCAGCAGCATGGCGGGGGGGCAATGAGCGAAATGGAGTTCTTCCTGTCAAACTGACAGACCGTAGTAGCCACGTTAGCTCAGCCATGTTTTAGTCCAAATATGTGGTCGCCTTTTTAGGGCTTTCAGAAAAATTGCATAAATTGCCAAGGCAGCGCGTTTCACTCTAGTGAGCTTCATATTTAACAGGAGGCATCGACACTTCCATCTTTTTCCTCTTCTACTGGTTTGGATTCCAGATAGACGAGTCCGAGTAGCGCCGCTGCGGAGCTGAGTCTGACGTGGTTTTTAGACGCACAACGTGAGCAGGTAGATCGCATCAGAGCGTCGGGTCACACGGTGTGAGAACAAACATCGTGAGCTGGGAACTTTTACACCGTGCAGTTTTCTCGTACAGTGTGAGCTGAAGCTGCGGGCAACGATTAACAAAAATTGTACAGTGTACAGGAAGCTTAAAATGCCTATGTCACATAAACAGACATTTTTTAGCCTTTTATTAGGCAATTTAAATTCCAAAATATCAAGTTGAGGGGGTTATTTTAGGAAAGAACAAGAATTTTGTTCTTTTTTTAACAGAAAAAATATATCATCATGGTAATAATCAAGATCAATATATTTACCAAAAATGGTAAAAGAAACGAATCAAAACGGCGCTTCTGTAAGAAATTTGTGAGAAACACTGACAAAACACTTAGCTTAGATTATTAACTTTTTAAAGCTTTTTAACTTTAAATTTGTTATTAAACTTTTTAACCTAACTTCTTCACTTTATTTACAGTAGGTAACGTACCACACACAGTAGGCAACATTACATTACTGGTGGAACTCTGTGAAGCAGTTACACTCTGCAGACAACATGGGACCTCATGATTCCTCCCATAGTAGCTTCATCTGGTCTGTTCCTGTTTGGCTGTGACTCCATCCTGGAGAGAAATATCAGCTGTGCTGCTGCCATCAACACCTTTGTTTCTAGATGTTGGAGCTTGGCCTGTTTTCCAGTGTAGTCCTGTTTCTCTGACTGTGACTAACTGGATGTGCTCTCTTCATCCTCTGACATGGGAGCTGGCTCGGAGCTCGTCTGCCTGGCTGTGTGTTTCCTGGACGGGGCCGCCTGTGGAGCTGGTTGACAGTTGCCTTTTGTATCTATGCTTCTTTTTCTATGTCTGCTTCTGTCTCCTTGAACCCCAGTGGGCCTCAGCAGATGGCCGCTCACACTGAGCCTGGTTCTGCTGGAGGTTTCTTCCTGTTCAAAGGGAGTTTTTCCTCTCCACTGTCGCTACAAGCATGCTTAGTGTGAGGGATTGCTGAAGAGTCAATGAGTCGATGCAATCAGCTGGTTTTCCTTAGATAGAAAACTTTGAATCAATTTAACTGGATGATCTGGTGAACTGGAAAGTGACCTGAGATGAGATGTGTTGTGAATTGATGCTTTAGAAATAAACTGAATTGATATTATTTTGCCTTGTTTGCTTCAAAGTGGTGTTTATATCAAAGTTATCGAAACAGTAACTTGGACGATAAGGGTTAAGTTTGTATCTTAAAATAATGCACAAAGAGGTATTTCACTGGATATATGAATCTTCTGATAAATACTCATGACTTCTGTTTACTGAGCAGCAGCTCCTCTCTGTCCTGTAAAAAGAAAGATTGATTAATAAAATAAAAGGTAGAAAAATTAAATATCTAAAATTGATTAATCATTAAGAGTAGACCAGCTCCGAAGAATGTTATTCGCTGAAATAACAAACAACTCAGAGCAAAAATGTAGTCAAAACGGTGAAAAGTATGGATATAATTAACATTGAAGTATTTGTCAGTATATTGCTCTAGCTAGAGCTTAGTTACCTAACAAGAAAATATGTTTATCTGGATTCTATTTATTAGACATTTTGGTGTAAATTCTACTAGCGTTGTCCCAATAATAAAATTTCAAACTAGATATAGATCATGAGGATTAATAATAAAAAAAAACAGTTATAAAGATTTAAAAATATATATATTATTCTGAAAATTCTGCCTTTTCCATTTTAGCATAGAACATGCTTTTTCATTAGAATCAAAGATGCTACTTTAAAAAAATGTGTAAATGAGAGCAAGAAGAAAACCTCCCAAATATAACATCATATAGATTTTTTTGTTTTCTAAAGTATTATTCTTTTAACTCATACTTGGTGAGGATGGTACGCCAGCTTAGCATCATATCCGAGTACAGCATTTGATTTCCGATACGTCTCTGTCAGGATTTGGTTACGGATTGTTGACCCAAAAGCAGAGGCAGGAAGGCAGAGGTGAATTTCTTTAGATTTAAAGAAAGGGAAACTGAAAACAAAAGCAGGTTATCCAAAAATCCAATAATGAAAACAAAGTCCAAACTAACATGAAACCAGGAGTCCAAAAATCCAAAAGAATCAAACATAAACACTAGTAAAAACGAACCAGAAACCATGGAGACATCAGGGGAATCACTGTCACAACGAGGAAGTTTGACGAAGTTAGGCGGTGTTTGACGAGGACCCAGCAAAGGAGAACTGAACAGAAAGGGCTTTTAAAGGAGACTGAGACAAAGAGGGGGCTAACGAGGAAACTGGGAGCAGGTGTGCACAGAACAAGAGAGGGAAAGAGCTAGGAAGGAAGGAGAACACAAGAGGGCAGCAGAGAGCAACAACTAGAAACCTGGAAGACTGGAAATAACAACAAAATGTTAATTAAATTACTAGGACTATAAAACATGGAGAAAAGAAAACCTAACAGAACCCAGACTAGGACAGGACAGTATCGACATTATTGACGAACCTAATTGCTGAAATCCTACGGTATTTCTATTTAAAGTTATCATTTTGTAACAATAAAACCTTTAGTTTTAAACTTAAGTTTAATAAATAGTTTTTTTTATTTCCTTGCTTAAGTAATAAAGTGGGGTAATTACATTTGCCCTTAAATTAAATGATTACTAAAGGTTTTAAAATGTAATTTTATTTGATTTATTGCTTCCATCATCAGATGTTGCTGTTTTTGCCATTTGTTGACAAGTTAAATGTTTGCCTCATTAAGAGCAGAATTACTTTTACAACTTAACAATGAAACTGAAATGTTGAGATTATTTGAGGCTCTTCAACATTAGCAACATATCCCACATTAAATGCAGCTAAATGAAATAGCCGCGCTCTGCTGGATGCATCAATTAGCCCGATCTAACCGGACTTTCCAGGAGGACTGGACGACATCCAGGCAGCTGAAGTTCTGGCAGAGATCCGGCTGCCTTGTAATCCGGTGTACCGGCTGCTGATTCAAATTAGGAGCAGCCGTCTGCTGCTGGCAGCTGCATAAACAGAGAGCGGCCCAGTGACTGATAAAACACTAAAAATCTGATTCATTTAGGATGTTTCCTGGTTCACTGCTAATCTGTCAGGGTTTTATATTTGGTACGAAGAAGCCGAAAAATTCATCTGAATAATTTTTCTTTAAACAGCAACTCCTTTCAATCTGTTTTGTATGTATTTTTGCGAGAAGCACGGATCTGGATCTGGTTTCAGAATCTATCCAGTATGTTTGGGGACAGACTGGCTGCAGGATCTTCCAGAGGTTTGTCCTTAGATCTGGACACCGGAGCAGTGGGGTAGTCTATGAGATACAGCATATAACTACTAAAAATATCACATTAATTTGTGTATAACCACCTAAAATATGCAGGATTTGAATGGAATCAATGTTTAAGGAGTTCTGTCTTTGTTAATTTCTAGGTTATTTTAGTTGTGAATGAGAGAGAGACTAGATCTGCAGCTAGATTGGCAACATTTGAGCCCTCTTTTATTTCCTCCTATATGGGTTGGTAGTGCAAACTGAACGCCACCACAGACGTGGGAAAGGCATGGATGCCATTATAATGATAAATATAAAAGAGAGGCAGGAGAACGTGGAGCAGCTGGAGGGAGGGGGTCCTGGCCACGGCGAATGACTGGGAGATGCAGACCTGAAGAAGCAGCTTAAATTCCCTGAGGTGATAGCCCACACTAGCCTGAGACCAGACATTGTTCTGTGGTCTAAAGGTACCAAGCAGGTGGCGCTCATGGAGCTGACTATCCCCTGGGAAGAGAGGATGGAGGAGGCCTATGAGCGTCAGCTCAATAAATACCAAGCCCTCATCCTAGAGAGCCAGCAAAATGGATGGAAGACCTGGAATCTCCCAGTGGAGGTGGGCTGCAGAGGCTTTGCTGCTCGCTTTGGAGAGCCCTTGGACTGCTGGGGATTGAAGGGCTGGCCAGGAAGCGGCGTGTGGCCAACGCCACCGAGCGGGAGGAGGAGGCATCTCGCTGGGTTTGGATGCAGCATGAGCTGCGCTGGCAGAACCGAAGCTCTGAGTGAAGAACTGAAGACAGAGTTGGGTGGCATTCAGTGGGGGTGGGTCTGCCGTTGAGCCCCTCCGAGGTGTCATGGGCTTAAATCAACTAAACACCAGTGAAGGGGGGGTGCCCATTGGACAACCTGCTGAACCTACCCAGCTCCTATTCCAGGAGAGAGGGAGAGAGCGATGCCACTGGCCCACAGATGGTGCAGGGGCAACTACCTGTTCATTTGGGCCAGTGGCGATCTCCCTTATCGTATTTTGCATATGTATCTAAAATCTGTTTTACTAACTGAGTTTCTTCAAGCAAAGGACAACCAGGAAAAGTCTAGCGTCTGCAGGTTGTGGTAGAGCTGTGCTGCAGGAGGCCGTCTGAGGTGTTGGAGTCTCGCTGCTCAATCTGACTGCAAGACAGGGGTGTGCAAACCCTGCAGCGTAACTTCTACATACTTTCTATACCCAAAACACATAAGTTCTCAATTATATTAAAATGAATATTGATTTGCACTGCCGACTGCTTATATTTGCACTGCCGACTGCTTATATTTGCACTGCTGACTGTTTATTCACAGCAAAAATTGTTTACATTTACATCTGCAGTAACGTACTTTAACTGTAAAATCCAATTACCTTCCACTGCGCTTTAATTTAGATAGCTTCTGGCCAAACTTTATTTATTAATTTTATAGTAAAACCCGTCTCATTGCCTTGTATCTGTGCACTGACAATAAAGTTGAATCTAATCTAAAAAAAAAGCATGAAAAATAAATAGTAAAAACACAAAATCCACAGCTGAAATAGAATTTTATGAAATATAAAGTAAATCTGAATATTTAGCCTGTAAAATATTTTATGTGGTTAAGTTTAAACGTCTTTTCTATTTTGAATGCGCTAAAAGTTTAAAGATTACTACTGTTTTTATACAATGCAGATCAAGAACAGTCTAAGGAAACTATAGGAAATGCAAAATGTTAATATTTTCAGTTATTTAACACCAGCACACTGATAAAGTGTTGTTTGACTGTTTTTGGTCCAAAAGGTTTTCTAAAATGCGTTAAAAGAAATGATCAAAAATAAACTAGACTTCAACGCTGGTCCAGATATCAGAGGTGAATCGATTCATTGACTTCTCTGTCTTAGTTTGGAGAGAAATTCTATGGGGATTTTAGAGGATTTCATTTAAGTTCAACACTAGGTCACAGATATTAAAACATAAGAAATAAAACTAGCATTCCAACTCAAAGCAGGACAAACGATGTGTTTTTAAAAGAGACTGAACACCAAAGAAAAGAGTCCAGCAGATGGAAGCAGTTTGAACCTACGTTTGATTCGGGTCTCGCTGCTTTTTAGTGACAAATAAAGCCGATGAAGTGATCAAACATGGAGAGAAAAATCAATTACTGTTGGGATATTTTAATAAACTTAATTCAAGGTCCTGGCCATTTCTCCGAGTTAAAACAAAACGTCATCTGACAGGATGGATCAGAAGGGCATTTCAAAGTAGAACGATGAGTCATGCATGAAAAGGAATGACAGAGGAGGAAGAAAAGTTTAGCCTCTAGTCAGTTTGGTTGGTAACTTATAATTACACCACAATAAAAAAAAAGAAATACTCCTGCACCATTAGATCGTGTTAATAAACAGAAAACAGGGTTTTATTTTTTACTGCGGTCTGCTGGATATGCACTGGACATGCTTTGACTGAGTATTTATAAATTATTTCACAATATTTACACTATTTTTTTAATGAATATGTGCAAATATATAAGACACACCCGACTAGATGAACGCATTCATCTGTCATCCCTGATATTTCTTCTATTTTTTTGTAAAGCAAGCTCAACAGCAGGTTCTTTTCTTTTTTCTTTTTTCTTTGCATTTCCCAAACCCTTTTTCTGCACAACCTTTGCAAAGCAAACAGCTTTGTTTTTTTAGAAAATTGCATTTTTGTCGTTTCCCACTGAACACACATTAAAATATGCTGACATTTCTATATTTATATAAACTATCAGAATACAGAATGTCTGATTTTTTTCAGAACAGCAATGTTTACAGCACAGAGAAAGCGTCTAACATTTACAGCATCCCCCAAAAACTGCAGGTGCTTTTAAAGCAGGAGGAAGCAATGATTGGTGTTGCTTATAAAATGTTTTAAATGAATGTTAAGATATTAATATAGCTAGGATTAAATTGTGATTTTAAAGGATTTTTATCCGTGAGTAAAAAGAGGCCGATTGACTTTTATTTTTTTGACTGCAGCAGGTCCAATTACAGTAGTAACCAATCAAAATGTCCCTACATTCCTTAATGGGTCCTTGGCTGGTCCCTTACAATTCCTTTTATAACATCTAAAATATTCTTTATGTCATGAATAGGAACATTAAGATCTAAAGAGAAACGATATCTCCTGGTCAGACCCTGTGATTCAGTGACAGTGAAAAACATATGCACATCCAGGAGGCAGCCAGGGGCTGGAAGTTGGAGGGGATTTTGATGCCATTGGGCTAGCTTTGACAGGGAGGGGCCATTTTAAAAGGCTGCTACTGTAGGAACATTTATTTAAGGTCTGAGGAAAGTATATTTCTTTCATATTCTTTGTTTAGAGTGAAATTTTAATTAGATGAAGTTTTAGGGAAAGTGCCTTGGTGCAGAAGGAAGATTAGTTTTGCGATCCCCTTTTCTTTTTTTTATCAAAAGATTTTTCTTTTAATGCTTCTTAGATTTAAATGTTAAAGTATGAAAAGCTAGAATTAGTTTAGAAAAGAAATATGATATAAACCAGCATATAAAGCCAACATGTACCATCTTTAAGCAACAGTAAACAGAACTCAAACTAGCTGTCTGCACTTTTTTTGCATCTCAATGAGAACAATGTTTATATTTTTTAAGATAAACAGCTGAAATACTAAATATTAGCAAAAAAAACGACATCTCCTGTTAGGATACGTGTTTTAGTATCTTGTTTTTTTTTCTTTTTTATTTTTTAGATTAAGAAACTAAAAAGAAAATGGAATTTCACAGGAAATTATTTTAGGCCCCATTTTATTTACCTTGGTTTTTATGATCATATCGAAAAATATTTTAATCTTAAGGTAAAAGATAAAATCATGGTTCATCTTTTTTGTACCTGGATATTCATCTGAGGGATTGTTCTTGCAGATTTCAAGAAAAAAATACTAAAAAAAGAAAAAAAAAGAATCTTTTCAGAAGGACATCAGTATCTTTATTATTTTTCACTAACATATCTTTGGAGAATCTCCCCCTTATTTCATCTTTTCTTTCGTAATGTTTTCTCTTGAAGTTCTGTTTGTGGATTGACTTTTCTGACCTTGAACTCCTCGCCTTGCTGAGAAAGCCAGATCTGAGCCCACTCTTTAAGTCGCGTCCTCCAAAACTTCAGAAAGGAGATTATAAAAGTCTGCAGCTGTCAGGATGAGTGATGTCTCATTTCACTGAGGGCTGAGAGGCGGTCAGAAAGCATCCATGACTAAACTGAGCTGCAGTCCGAGCAGTTGCTATATGACACATAATATCCACAACATTTACATGCAATACGCCATAACGGTGCTATTTTTATCTACGTTAATGCATTTAATTTCTACGGGTATCTATTGCTGTGGGTGATGGAAAAATCAGTGAGTAATTAACCGTGCATAAACACTCGAGTTTGAAACTATTAATTCATGACTGTCAGAAATAAAAAGGTGAAACTGAGGCTCAGTTGTAGACACGACCAAAGCTTTTGGCAGCGGAAGCTGAATATAAAGATGGAGGAGAGGCTTGAATTCACAGGGATGATTAACATGAGCTTCAGTCTGCAGCGACCTCTGACTCTGCACAGGCCAGCAAAGTGCTCCGAGCGCATGAGACAAAGCAAAGAGGAAGTTACATAACGCACACATTCATAGAAAAATATAAATATATCTGAGCGCGCACACAGAGAGAGCCGGTCCTCAGCTGCAGGCTCCAATGCTGCCTGAAAAAAAGAGGCAGATCATCCAGAGAGCAAAGATTGGACAGAATGAGCGACTTTCAGCCTCCATCGCTGATTCTGCTGCTAATGTAGCTTAGCGGACTTTTATAGAATAAACCATCAGAACTACTGCAGGCTTTTAAATGAGATGTAAAACTCCTCTTTAAAAGAGAAGTCCGTTCACATGGGCGGTTCTAGAAAGGGGCCAACGGGGGCCAGGGCCCCTGTAGCTAATG
>NW_015151550.1:56654-58915 GCF_000732505.1 Cyprinodon variegatus | reverse complement strand
AGCTCTATCATATTAAAGGAACATTTTTCTACAATCCTGCAATTAAATCTAACTTCCTTAAACTTAATTTTCTTCTTCTTATGGTAACAGTGTCAAATTTAACTTTGCATCATCTTGAAAAACGATTTATTTCGGTTTGTGGTGAAAAACAAGTTGGTGCAGAACTGAGTCCGAGTCTGAGAAATGAATTGTCTGGATGAAACTATATTATTTTATTTTTTTAAAAACCAACAGGTCATAATGAAAAAAATTAGGTTAAATGAAACAAAACTAACGAGTCTATTTTTAAGTATAAGGAGTAGAAAGTAGAGATAATATAAGACGTAGAAATAGAAAGTATAGATGAGTTATATTTCTACGGTAACAAAGTGTTTGTTCTTTGTAACTTGACACCTCTGATTAATTAAGAGGAATCTTTCAGGTCCAGCTGCATCCATCACATTATAACCATGTTTGACTTTATTTATGCTTTAATGAGTTATTTTTACACCAGATTTAACAGATTTAACAGGATTCAAGCCGTTTTCACCTAAATTTCTGTCTCACCAGTTAACCTGACTTCTTCTCTTGTTTCTTGAGTCCAGCTGCCTCTACCTTAGCATGAAGAATGTAATGAGCAGAAGAAGAACTCCCACTAAAGAAGAAGATTTCCCTATTAGGGTGTTTTCTGTTCCCACTGAGGACGATCTGATGACTAATCAGGAAGTTTCACCTTTTACTGATATCTGCTGATTTATGGTTCTGAAGAAGCTTTAGAAAGAGAACGTTCCACAACATCAAACATCAGTAAAGATATTCTCAATTCTTCTTACATTTCTGATGCGTTACTCAGTAAGTTATCTTTTTGCCTACTTCCTGCTGTCAGACAGGTTCTATTTTGTGGGTTGTTTTTTTGCAATAGTCAAATTAAATGAGTTTTTCTGAAAGATGCAGCCGAGTCATGATTTAATCCCTGGGGGGAATGAATAACGTCAGATAGAGCCATTTTGATTTGTTGGTTCTATCGGGAGGAAACTACTGAGAGAAGCTCATGGAAGGATGAATTCACCGCTGAGTTTGAAGGGAATCTTAAAACAGATGTAGAATAAAGCAGGATGACAGTCAGAAACGCAGTTATCATCTAAATATTTTGGTTCATCCGGATAATTCCTCTGTTTGCTTTGACTTCCTGAAATAAATGAAGGTTTCGATGGTGATCTAATTCAGGGTGATGCACATGTACTTCAGGCGTGAGCAGAAACCTCTTAGAGCTGATTCACTGTTTGCTTCTTTACTGTAAAACCACCAAAGTCCGCAATGAGGAGGTGAATTCATACTGTATATATGGACTAAATGAGCAGTGAGGCGTAAACAGTGCAGCCTGTACACACAGTTTAACATCAAATCACACAACCAGGGTCTGACGTGCTTCTATAGATCTGATTCTACATTCAGCTTCGTCTTTAAAAGGCAGACGTCACTGAATCCTTTAGATGCTTCCTGGGATTTTATTCCAGTTTTCTCTGTGGGGCATTAAACCCGGAGAGAGAAATATCTGCTTTATCCCGGCATGGCGGCTCTCCTGTCCATCAGTCCCCCTCCTCTGCTGCTCATGTGGAGGACATGAAGCCTCCAGTTTCATACCAACCAATCTTCTGTATGACGGAGCCCAGGTGTGAACTGGCCTCACGCTCTCTGAGTCACCATCATGCACAAACACGTGTGCTTTTGGGCTCACAGGCATTTCTGTGTTACATAAATGAGATGCGGTGTTGATAAAGGTTCAGGCTTCCTGCTTACATCAAAGGTGTTCCAATAAAACCTGTAGGAAACTATGATGCTTTGCTTCTGGATAATCTGATTACATCTAAAGAAAGAGCTGCACCTGTCCATAGATCCATCCACCCATATTTATGTTTTTGGACTTTTGGAGAACAAGCAGCTCTCTGCAGAAAGTCGCCACACTAGGATCCATAACAGGACCTTCAATTCAATTCAGTTTATTTATATTGTTCCAATTCACTACACCAGCGGTCACCAATTAAAAATCAGCAGAATCCGAATAAAGAAAATCATCAACCAGTAAAGATCTGGACACATTTTTAATTATAATCTGTTACTTTAAACAGAATTTAACACTGAAATAAAATTTGGTTTGAATGCATCCATGTTATCCATTTACTTTTTAAATAAAAAATATATTAAAAAAAATAGAACATTTTCAAAATTTAAGTAGAGAACAACAATCGTTCAGTTTGGTTTATAGATAATTTCCTGATTCC
>NW_015151550.1:37743-55274 GCF_000732505.1 Cyprinodon variegatus | reverse complement strand
AAACCGTGAACCGAACCGAACCGTGGATTTTGTGAACCGTTCCACCCCTAATACATATATATATATATAAATAAATATTTGTAGAACATATTGAGCTGATCTATAGTACATTTCTAAGCATATTAAAACATGGTTTTAGGTTTTTTTTCTAGTTTGATAGAATTTAGTCCTTTATCTAGAGGCGTGCTGAGTTGTGTCCAAACCCCACAGTGGATTCATAGTGCGGCTTATAAACTGAAGCCGTGAGAGTAAAACAGAAAGCGATCTCCTCATCTACGTTCTAAGTTTCCCAGTTTTCAGCTCCGTGACGCGGAAACATAAGGATTCGGAGGAGTTTATATAACGGCTGATTGTTTGGCCTCGGAGAAGAGCTGTTAACTTTAAAATGGAAATCATTGAGAGGGCTTGAATTAGTCAAATCTGTGTAAACTCCAGAGAGCGGGCTAATTAATCCCCCTCACTGTTCCTGCCTCGCTCTGCCTCACTGGGATTATGGCAGCAGCCGGAGGGACGGACTTAAAACTCACATTCATAGAAACAGCTTCTCCAGTTTAAAGCTGCCTCCTCCTGACAGGGCGGCTAATGATGACGGACGCCTGCCATGCATGGCTGAGAGAAATTACACTGTTCATTCCTGCTTTAAAAAGAAAAAACCTGGGGAAAACAGCAGGGGGCGCTACCTTCTACAATCTTACCTTTAAAATACCTCAGAAGAAAAGTGAAAATCCAAAAAAGTTTGATCTCTTGGATTTAAGAAATTTGTGTGGAAGGTTTCAAATGAGGAATACTATTGAAAAGAAAATAAATTGTTTAAATTAAAATCAGATGTTAAAAAAACAAACTAAATTAAAATGAATAAGAAATAGAGAAAAAGGTAAATAATTTAAAACAATAAACATAAAATAAGGAATAAAAACACACGAACAGTGAATAAAAACAAATAAATTAAAAAGCATAAAAGAGTGAAACAGAGAGAAAAGTTGGTTAAATTTGTTTTACATTTTATTAAAATACAGAGGAAGAGAAATTGTTGAAAAATTTAACATCAAAAAAATTAGGAGACTTTTGAAAGTTTAAAAGGTTGAACTAAACAAAAGAAAATAAAATAAAGGATCTGTTGATAAAAGACAAACTGAAAACAAAAAACAAGAATATTTAAGAATTTTAGAAATAAAAATGTGATAAAGGGAAATTATCGAAACAATAAAACATAAAGGAAGAAGATAGAGGTTTTAAATAAACATATACCTTTTAAAAAACACAGAATAAGTCACAGAAACACTTAAGTCGATGCAGTTCCGGCTTAAAAAATGTCCCAGGGCCATCAGAATGAGTCAAAAATGTATTTTAAATTTAAAACCATAATAAGTCCTAAAAATAACAGAGCAAACTCACTGGTTTAAGGGCGAATTCTGACCTGTTTTTATTCTGGTGTGGTTTCATCTGAACTTCCTCTCAGGTTGACAGGGCTGCTTCTGGAAATCAGGAGAGAAAGAGAGAGAAATCAAATAAGCAGAAAACTAGCAAACAAAGAGGCATGAGGGAAGCGTTATCTAAGCAGACAGACTGAGTTTCCACATGAGCGCCGGCCGCCATCGTTTCTGCATGGGCGGCTTTAGAGCGCTGCTGCACGGCGCTGCCCACAGTGACCATGATGGTGCTCATATGCAAACAGCCGCTGCATCAGGACCAAACTGTTGCTGCTTCTTCTGCCTCTGATGCAGCTGGAAGAAGCAATTTGCTTAATTATGCTGCATTCAGCTCCATGCTGCCTGTTTGGGTTCATTATGTTTCTCTTTTTAATCCTTTTTATACATATTGTAGAAACTGAATGTTTTATAATCTGGATCTTCTTCATTCTGGAGTTTCTTGTAATTTGGTAAAACAATGTGTCTCTGTTGAAGGTCACTGTTCTCTCTTTGTCTTGAGTTCTCCATCTGTAAGAATATATTCTGCTCATTTTTGGTGCTAATTTCTGTCTCTTTTTGGTTCAATTTTAATCTATTATATATGATTATAATATTCTGGTCCTTATAATTTCCTGTCCTGCTGTTGAAGGTTTATTTAAACTTTTTGTCTTGTCTTTTGAGAAAAATGAAATCGAGTTCCTGACAGAAATATGGCCTTAAGTGTTAAAATAGGAATATTTTATGCGAGTTGTATGATGCATGTGGCGGTTTCAGATAAGTAGATAATGGCCAAAACAGACCAGTCGTTTCTCAGGGAAATCTCTTTAACGATTCTTCATATTTTACTTTTAAAGATACACAACAGATTTGCAATTGGAACCAGCTTTGGGATTTGACTAGGCCATGAATTTAGATTGATTTAAGCCGTTCGATTGTAGCTGTGGCTGTATGTTTGACTTCATTTGTGTTTCTGGGGTGCATGGCTAATGGCTGTAAGATCAACAGATTGTTTTACCTCTCAGCTCGTAATCCCTGCAGGTCATTCAGAGTCACTAAGGAAAGCTGTAATAAATGCTCTCCTATCAGTTTGGCTGGACCTGCATGTCTTGGTGTGTCTGCAGTCGGTCCGTCCTCTCTCCATGTTGTGGATTAAACAGAACTCTGGGATATTTTATTAGAACCTAACCCTGCATTAAACTTTTCTTTTCTCTTTCTCTGTCTGATGTGTTCCTGCTTTAAAAAGAATTCACAGAAATAAAAGCTGAGCATCTTTCCTGTATTCTGTTTCTAAGTGCGCAAACTTTTGCTAAATCTGATAAAAGGCAACATTCTGAAACCTTCCACTGATAGCATTCAACACTTTTTCTATTGTTAAAATTGAACAATGATTTTAGATCAAAATTGCTGAGCAAAGACCCATAACACCAAACTGCTCCCAGGGCGCTGCACAATGGTAGCCCACTGCTCCCCAAGGGGAGCGGTTAAATACAGAAGTGAATTTCTCCAGTGTGAAATCAATAAAGTTCAATTATTATTATTTATTTATCTATTTTTATACATTGAAAAACTAATCACAAAAAATAAAAACCTATCTATCTCAAAGATATCCTAATTTTCAGATGACAATACAGGGATATATATATATATATATATAAATATATATATATAAATGATAACGATGCAGTGAAACTGGCTCTGAGAGACACAGAATGGCCACAAAGAAAAATGCAATAATAATATTTAATAAATTAATTTACAGTTTTTTGAAAGCCATAAAATTTCATGATTATAGTAGATTAACTTGGAAGAGAGATATTCCTGTTAATTCAGATACAGTCGATGAGGCATTCTCAGAATTTGTTAAATGGCCTATTCTACCTAAAGTTAAAGAAACACATTTTAAAGTTATAAATAAAATTTATCCTGTGGCAGAATTTCTAAGAAAAAGATTTGGTTTTGAGGAGGATCAATGTTCCTTTTGTAATAATAATAGTGAAACCGTTGAACATGTTTTACCTCTGTTCCGCTACACACCGCTTCTGGAAAGAGTTGAAAGATTGGATTTCTTTAAAAATGAATGATGTCATTTTTTATACGGACCATCTTCCCCAGCCTGTTTCTGATACTATTAATGTCCTCCTGCTGTTGGGTTAATATCACATCCACTGGGCTAAATGGAGAAATTCTAAACCTTCCTTTCACTGGTTTATAAATGACTTTAAAATCTATTTTTCTTCTCTTAAAATTATTTTTTAAAAATGATGCCAAAAAATTGAGACTTGATTTCTCCAAACATGTCCTATTCTAAGTGCATTCAGCTTTTTATTTTTATTATTTCTATGGCTCTATGTTTGATTTAAATGTTTGCAGAGATAAATCTCCTGTTAGTTGTTTTACTTTTTTATTTTTATTTTATTGTAATTGATCTTTATCTGTTCATGTTCACCTTTGCTTTCCTCTCTGGGAGTATTTTTTTCATGTAAATGTTTTTGACTTAATAAAAAAAAATGGCCACAAAACCGGAAATGAATCATTAGACAACCTTTTAAAAAAAAAAAAGAACCTCATAAGTAGCTAAATATTAAAATCAACATGAGTATTAATGCTATTTTAGGTTGATAAATTAACTCATCATTATTTTTTTCGCGGGTCTCTCACCTTAATGAAGCAGATGAAATTAAATCAACCAGGAAGTTACCTGCCATAGTAACCGACGATCCGGTCATAAAACCAGTCCCCGGAACATAAAGTTCCAAACCAAAGTTCCGCCCCCGAGTTAAAGCCTGAATATTTTCATTAAAAAAACGAAAAAAACAAAAACAAATAAGTGTTTTTATGATGAAATAATACACTTCTTAACCCAAATTGTATGTCTGTAAAAATCCCTTTTTTCAAACCAGGTCAACAATCTATTAACATTATTAATTAACATTAATTTAGTAACGTTAGAAGGCCTCAACCAGCGGCTCACCCTGAAACCTCTCCTGCCAGTTTTATTTTTTACAGTTTTTTTGTGTTTCAGATTTACTCCATGTGTTGTTTAGAATGCCTGCAACACTTTAAAGTGGATAATACACAAATCTTTATTCACCAGCAACACAACTGATAAAATAATAATAATTGTATAACAAGCATTGCGTAATAACCCATATAGAGGTCACATGATGATAGCTGTGGCAAAAGGTGAGTTATACAACTTACAAAATTTGACCTGATGTTAGTTTTCAGGCAACTAAAACATTCAGATTAAAGGATTAACACTTGCATTATGAGATGTTTGTCTCGTCAACAAATCTCCTGTTCAGAACCTCTCAGCTCCATCTAAATCTACTCTCTACCTCTTATGTTGCTTTTTTCGTTTGCACAATATTTTATCATTAATTTAAACACTTACTTAGTAGTGTTTTAAAATCCACTGAAGACATGAAAACAATCAGCTGATATTTTCTGCTTTAGCAGGAGAGAATATTTTCACAGAATAGGGAGCAAAAAGAAACAGATCTGACATATTTTTCTGAACTGATCAGGTTGTTTTGCTGCACAGTAGAATGAATTTGTTTGTTCAGAATCTGCAATGAGAGCAATAAAGAAAAGCTGTTATTGTTTTCACAAACACTAGAGCCAAAAACCTCAAAAGAACAACTCAAGGGACCGCAATTTTGGGACCATCTGTTCCTATAAAACACATTTCATTAAGTATGAAAGTCACTGGTTAACCCATATTTCTAACAGTTCTCTGTCGGTGCAATGGTGCAGTTCACTGAGGGGTTACTGGGGCAGGTTGGAAGGATTGTAACATTTACTGGTTTTCTTCCAGCTCGTTCAAGTTTCCTCACAACATCTCAGTGAGATACAGATCTAGGTTTTAACTAAATCCAGGATTTTCTACTTTATATCTATCTTTTTTTACCTTTATATTTTGATTTCAGGCCTTCCTTTAGCTGTAATTAATTTCTAATAGAAATGGTCCCACATTGGCCTTAATTCTATTCTATTCAGTTTATTTCTATAGCTCAAATTCACATCATGTCATCTCAGGTCACTTTCCAGTTCCCCAGATCATCCAGTCAGATTGATCCAAAGTTTTCTATCTAAGGAAAACCAGCTGATTGCATCGACTCATTGACTCTTCAGCAATCCCTCACACTAGCATGCTTGTAGCGACAGTAGAGAGGAAAAACTCCCTTTGAAGTGTGACTTCAAGCCATTCTGATACAGATTAGAGGTCATGGTAGATTTTTTTAGGATAAAAAAGAAACACAGCCATTCTCTGAAGCTCTTAGATGTTTGTTTTTGAACAGTAATGAGCAAAAGGCTTCATAAAGACCAAAAAACAAGACACATCAGTTTATGTTCATGTATTATAGTAGTTAACTCAATGTTACTCATTGATATAGTTTATTTCTTAAAGAAAGAAGCTGGAGATTGCCTTCCATCTGCTGAAATACCTTTAAAATAATATTGTTTTCTCTGGTATAAGTCAGCATCCGGGTCAATGTTTCAGGCCATCAGTTTAGTTTTCTGGTTACGAATCTAAGACCAAGGAGGCTGCGTTTTGGATGTTGGTGACTGGGAATGGGCCAGTATGAAATCCTTATAATCGACATATACTAATTCATAGAAATGATATTAATTTCAATGCATTTTCATTTTGAACGTAGCATTTAAACAAAAAACAGTTACAAAGATCAGGTTGTGATTATCTTTACTTTAAGAAGAGAGGGTAACTCTCACATGAGGAATAACCAGAAACGTCTGGTCTACTCCTGGTCTGACTGGGTTTCCAAGTGAACCCTGTCTGATTTTTTACAGGAAGTTTTGCAATAACAGTTAATTTTTTATGGTTAGATTTGTTTTGCATTTTAGTACTTTTGTATATATATATATATATAAATATATACCTTCTCCTCCATTGGGGATAATGCTCTGCTTTGTGGCCTGTGTTGTTTATTTTATAGCCAAGCATCTCTAGGATCACTGTAGCTGTGGCGTAGGTCAGCTTATTGGTCTCAGTTATGTCTTTAGTAGGGATAGTATGTAGCGCTGCATTTACATCTTCTAGAAGGCTTTCAGAGGGAACTCTGTCACTCTGTCGGCGTACTGGGGGATCCAGTGTGGTTATGATCTGCAGTCGTAGGTCAGCCGCCCTTACGTTTAGTGGGCTTGTTGTTGTTGTTGGGGCTCTGAGTGTTGGGATGATGATGATGATGATGATGATGATATCTCCCTATTGACCTGTTGTACTGACTCCCCCTTGCCGCAGCATGTCAGTTGTACCTCATCCATTTCTAGCTGTGAAAGGAGCTGCCGTTTGTGGATGTTAGAACACTGAGTCAGGAGTTGTTTCTTTGTCAGAGTCGATGATGGTTGTTGAAGCTGCCATATCTCCCATAATCTCTGCATGTAACCTCTCTCACTTGGGCCGCTTGTATAGTAGCATTTCATTCAGTCCAGTGGAACCCTCCGTGCATTGTGAGGAGCTTTCCTTGTCTTGATGTCAGTAGCCTCTATCTCCTCCTTTGGTCAGGTTAACCATATCTGATGACTGGTAGGGCATATGTGTTGATGGCTTGGATCTTGTTTTTCCCATTCAGCTGACTTTTCAGGACCTGCCTTATTCTTTGTAGGTATTTGGCTGTGGCAGTCTTTCTTGCTATCTCCTCGTGGTTTCCGTTAGCCTGTGGCTATATATATACATATATATGTATATATATATATATATATATATATATCAGATCAGTGTTAGTGTTTTCCCTTTGGTTTGTATTTTTTATTGACCCATTTCCACTAGCCCTCTGAAACCGATCAGTGCCGAGTTCAGACCGAGTTTGGATCAGTGAACTGTGCCAAGTTTGGTTCTTACAACCATTTACACATCACGCTAGCACGGTTCCTCGCCACCTATCAGTGGTGCACGATACTTGTTAGATTTTCCTTAATAAGCATCAGTAAAGATTTTTATTATGGGGTCACTGAGGTCTGTTTCCTTTCTGATATGTTCAAATCAACTACAATTCAGTTGGGACCAGGTTGTGTTCTTCCTTCAACCGCAGTTTCTTGTTCTATTATTTAAAAATCTCATCGCTTTCATTCTGTTTGTCTGATGCATTCCTGCCCAATCAAAGCCCAGCGACATTAGATCTACTTGTCTCTGTAGTGGTGCTGTATTAAAACGGATTATATCTTTGTGGGATTTTTTCCTCTGTCTTTTTGAATAATTCCAGGTTCTGGTTGTGGATGTTGTTGTGGCTATTTAGTAATTTGTTCATTTTTTATTGCCTAGAATGATGCATAATCATAGCTTTGAAAGTTACTGACAATTTAAAGCCTTTTGTTGATGACTTAAACCACTTCTAATCTCAGATGGAAGTCGTCCCTGACAAGGACCCATTCAGAGTACGATGTGTTTTAATGAGACTGGGTTGTGGTACCATCAGTACTTGTAGCAGGACTTTGCTGATCCTCCATCTGTGTCGTCACCAGCTGGTCTATTATAATGAACTTCAGGGTCTTAAAAAAACTCAACAAGATGTTAAAGACACCCGAAGACCTTCATAAATCCAGAGGCGTCCATGAGGAGATCAATTAGGGAAGATCAGGAGCAAAACCATGATGCTTCTGAATAATATTCAGTTGTTCGTTGCATACTTACAATAATAAATACATTTACTTGACAAAAAAACCTCCGATGACAGCTGTCAGTAACGGGTTGACGTCCTCCCTCCCTGACTTATGAAGCTATTTTAGGAGCCAAAAGAGGGAAAATCCTGCTTCATTATCCTCAGACGAGGTAACACGGCTGCGTCACATAACCCTCCATTTATATTTACGTTTATTTTTAGTTATTCTCAGCTGATGGGACACAGCGGCACGTTTGACTCCATGTGCCACAGAAGTCATGCATGAACAGACAGATTTAATTACTCAGTAATAACATTCAGCATGTCTCACCCCTGGTATAAATAGATGCTGTGTGGAAAGAAGCTGCTGAAGGGGGTTCATGTTCACAAGGCGTGGTCACATGCTCCCAAACAGCCAATCAAAACGCTTCACAGAATTTTTAAATCAGTGTTTGGGACGGATTTTATGTGATAGCTTTGCAGGTCTAGAAAATTAAATTATTTTCTCTGCAAAAGATGATTTTGACAGGGTTTCGAGCATCTGCATAGATTTTCAGGGTTTGTATGGAGCTAAATCTGTCTCAATATTTCACAAATACACGTGTGATTCATACATGCACAGTACAAGCTCCACACACACACAGCATGATTCATGCAAGCATACAAGATTCACACATGCACAACCCTAATCCAAACATGAAGTAATTCCTTTCCCCCTGCAGAATTTATTAATCTATTTATGTTTAATCTGAAAATAATTTCATTAGTTCTTCATGTGCTGTAAAAATAAAAAAATACAAATAAAATTATCTGCATTATCGATTAAACAAACTAAAAACAAATAAACCTCATATCCTGTCAACTGGGTTATAATATCCTCTCCTTATAAATATTTAATTATCTGTGACAAAATGCTGATTATTCTTTAATAAGTGTCATGATTTTATCTAGAGCTCTGACCCACATGCAGAAGACCAAACACAGAGACCAGGGAAAAGTTTAACTGGTTTATTTTGAAGAGATTGAGAAGGATCCAGTGTTGCTCTGAACTGAACCGGGACTGTAGAGTGAAGGGGAAGAGTCTGCGGTTAGTTCAGGCTCGGTGGGAAATTTGTGTCTTTGACTTGAAGAAGGGAATTAAGGCAACAGGACTCACGTTTCCAGAAAAAGTTGTCTCTTGATGAATCCAGTCGGTGTGGGTTGTTCCAGTAAAGACTTGCTCCTTGGAGGGCGGACAGGGTTTACCCAGATTGCGTTTTTTCCTTAAGGAATGGAGGAGCTGACTGCCACTTCATTTTCCTGCGGTACTTGAACGGTTCTTGTGGAGATGAATCCCCTGCTCAGAGAGACGCCCAAATAATCCTTAGATCCAAAACACAAGCTTGAATCCTCAGCTTAGTTTGGTGCTCAGAGAATCCTTCCAGGGGGGAGAAGGTCCAAAACATCCAGTTTGCAGGATGACGTCCTGCCGAGAGGCAAAGACAAAAATAACAAGGTTAAAACTAAGGTGACAAAACTCAGTTTGACTCAGCAAAACTCAGCTCGGCTAGACTACCCAAACTGGCAAAACAAAAACTCAGGTTAGACTCTGATAAACTAAGCGTGGCTATAGTACCCAAACTGGCAAACACTCTGGCATCGAGGTAGTGGCAGTCAGCAGCTTAAGAGTCCTCAGGTAAAGAGACAATGAGCTGCAGGTGTGCAGGGAGACCCAATGAGGACGGGGCACCACCTGGATTCCTGACAATAAGATCCTCATCTAACGGACATGCAATGTTTTTTTTTAAACCTAATGTGTGTAATGAACCTAGTCAACGATTTTTTCTTTTTGTTTTATGCATAAACTACGGTAAAAACCTGACTATATCGCGAAATAAAACAGCGTGCTTGGATGCAAAGAGAGCGGAGACAGAGGAAACTCTATGTATTACTGAGGGTATGCTGGCCTGACGCGGTATGCTGAGCTGACAGAACACCCGACCGGAGCAAATAGTCGTCCCATCGGAATTACTTTCTTGTGATTGGGTTATACAAGGGAGCTCTGTGATTGGTTGCAAACTGTTCCCTGTATAAAAAATGCATTTGTGTATCGAGGCACGTCTCAGAAAAACCACAAACCAATGCAAGGAAAGTTTAAAGACCTCTGGTACTTTATAATTTAATATTTAATTGTTTATGGGCCAGAAATACTTTGGTGAACATTGGGCTGTGCATGTGTGAATCTTGCATGCTTGCTGAGTCGTGCTGTGTGGAGTCTGTCCTGTGCATCTATGAATCACATGTGTGCATTTGTGAAAATTTAGACCGATTTAGCTCCATATGCTACAGATTCTGAATGGGATTCATGTCTGGACTTTGACTAGGCCAGTTTAATACCTGAATATGCTTTGATCCAGACATGGGCATTGTGGAGTCAACAAGTCATCTCCATGTCATGTATTTAATCTACCCAGCCAATTAACCAGGTGAGTCCAATCTGCACAGGTTAATTCACGGTGAAGATTGGACTCACCTGCTTCAGTGGCTGGGTTGAACCAATACATGACATGGAGATGACTTGTTGACTCCACATTGCCCATGTCTGCTTTGATCAAACCTGCTGCAGCTCTGGCTTTATGTTTAGATGAACTGTCCTGCTGCAGGAAAAACCTGTTTTCTTCTAGTATTGCCTGCAGGCCCACAGACTCTGAGCTTCTCTGATGCAACCATCCTAATGAGTTAATGCTTGGCCTGGATGATGCAATGCCGATTCAATCACTATTTATTAATTTACACATTTTCATTATTGCATCACTAACTCTGCTGAATATCAGTCAGAACTACTTTATCTAAAGTAACTTTTAGTTTTCCAAAAACTAAATATTTTTTTATTTTCCTTCTAAAAGTGTTAGTTTTCCTTTTTTTTGTAAACATTTTGTCCTCTGACGGAAATTAAGATGTAGAAATAAATGATGCAAACCTCCTTAGAGCAGAACATTCGATAAGGAGTTTGCATTTTTGGTTTTCAAATGTTAAAAAAAAGGTTTTGGTTACTAATGCACCACTTTAATCAGACCTCCTGCAGTCAACCCAACATTCAGTCATGGATTAACGTAATTTTAAAGGCAAAGCTCTGTAATCTGATCGCTTTGATGCTGCAGAATCTGAATAAATCAGAGGCCTGTCGCTAGAAGCAGCAGACCGTCTCACCAACAGCTCATCACCTTCACACTTCGCTCTCTGAGAGGACGAGGGTGTGAAGTCGTGGGCTACGAGCAGCTCCGAATGTTCTCTCATTCATCTCCGACTGTTAAATAACCCGAATCAACTGGAGCAGAAAAACTGTCATAACAGGGGAACATTTCTATCCAACCAACACTAACAATTTACAAACCAAATGTACATTAAGCACGTGCACAGGTTGCGCTCCACTGGTTTACTGTGTACATCTATTCCACATTTGAAAAGTCCTTTGCTTTTTCTCTCTTTGTCCAAATGCCAACATGTTGGAAGACGTTTCCTTTGTGTTTTTTTCTCTGTCATTCTGCTCCAGTGTCCCTTACAAATAATGTTGCCATGCAGCAAAATGGAAACACAAAAGTGAGGCAGCAAGAGAGATCTACAATAGCCTGCATGTTTGACTAATTTTACGTTGGAAGATATTTCATATATCAGCAATAAATCAACATTTTTGCAGCTGTTGAAGAATGTTTGAAACAGTGCTTGTTTCTGATTATGTAGAGTTCAAATTAGCTCTATTTTTTTTCAGAATCTCCTAAAGACAAAATAAAAATCCCACTTAAATAGTCATTTCCACTTCTTCCAGGAGGAACATGTAACAAATGCTTCTTGCAGGATTCCTGTACAGTCTTGAAAAATGTGTAATTTGATTTATGTCATCCTAAAGGTCTGAATCAAAAGAAAATTAAAACAGAGCCTGGAAGAAATACTTCACATTTCCGTCCACTGCTTAATAAATGTTTGAGTATTTATTGAATAACAACAGCTTTGTCCATGCATTCGTCCATCTGTGCACCATTTCTTTATCCAACCACTCGGACATCGGTCTCTGCAAAAAAAATACCTTTATTTTTGTTTAAATAAATGCATTTTCCCCTTATATGAGCAGGTTAGTAAGACATAGTAAAGGTTTCCTCCTTGCAGACCTTCAAGGTTAAACTAACTCATGGAGAAAATGTAACAGAAGATCTGATTTAGTTTCCAAGCATAGGGAGTTTGAGCTTGCAGCTTTTCAATGGGGGTCGAAGGTCAGTGTTGCCTCTAGTTGAACTGATCATTTGGGTTTAGCAGTAGTATCAGTAGCAGTAATAATAGTTTGTCAGGGTTTAGTTGTGGTTTGAGGACCCAAATGCAGAGGCAGAGAGTCTGAGGAGATTTCTTGCAGTTTAATGGGGCAAAAAAGTAAACAAAGGCAGGAATGCAAAAATCCAACTAATAATGAAAAGCAAACCAGAACCATGGGGACATCTGGGGAAACCAAACACGAGGAGCCAGGGAGAGACGAGGTAGGTGGACAACAGCATGGGAGGACAGCAAAGACAAGGAACCAACCAAGAGTGAGAGCAGAGGGAGAGCATATATAGCTGACAGAGACAAAGGGAGGGCTAACGAGCTGACAAGGAGCAGGTGTGAGAGGAGACAACGAGGGAGAGGAAAGGAACACACACAAGAGGGCAACAGAAAAACCTGAGAACTAACATAAATCTAGAAATTACAACAAAAAAGGAATTAAACCAATAAAACTAGGAAACATGGAGCAAAATAAAGCACAATAGAAACCATGGCAGTAATAGAATTAGTAGCAGTAGTACTAGTGTCAACAATGGGTGGTGAGGTTGCTCGAGGACCCAGATGCAGAGACGAGTGAAGCAGAGGTGAGTTCTGAGAGGTTTAATGGCAGACCAAAGGTAGCAGAGGCAGAAATCCAAAAATCCAACTTAAAATATTAAACAAACCAAAACCATGGAGACATCAGGGGGGAAAAAACGAGTCTGAGGAGCCGAGGAGAGACGAGCAGAGTGGGAGAGACGAGCAGAGTGGGAGAGACGAGCAGAGTGGGAGAGACGAGCAGAGTAGACAATACAGCAACAAGAAGGAACCAGCACTGAGTTACTGCAGAGGTGGAGTATTTAAGGAGAACCAAACAAAAGAATGGACTAACGAGCTGAATGGGGAGCAGGTGTGGGTGGAACTGGCAAGATGGAATCCAAGAGGAAAGGAAACAATCACAAGGGGGCGACAGAGAGTCACTAAAGAATGCTAGAATATCATGGAAAATAAAAACATAACAGCTGATAACAGAAAACTGAAAACTCAACACAACACAACACAACAAATAAGAACCAAAACAAATAACGATAGTAAAAGTAATAAGTATTAGTAGTAGTAGTAGTATTGGTACTAGTAGTAATAGTAATTGTGGCGTCTAAAATCCTACTGCTGGTCTTTGCTTCCACACAATGTTCAAAGGAGCTAAACTGTAAAGAATCTCCGTCATAGATGGGAATTTCTCGCTGTGGCACTAGATGACTTGTTAGCATTGTTTGCAAAGGAGCTGTCACGTCATCATGTTGTTTCAGTAAATCATAGAGGTCTCCTGCAGGGTTTTGGTTTGATGGAATCAGACTGTTTTGAGTGATAGCATTGAGATTGTTTCTGATCATAGAAGCTTTAGACGTTTGAACAGCAGGGGGAGCCATTTGTGACACCAGAGTATTGGAAACAGTTTCATCCACCTGAGGTGTAATATTCTTTTCATAGGCTATGTTTAGATCTGATTTAGCCTCTTTATCCATCAGCCATTCAGCGTCTTCTTGACGCCTTTCTGCAGGTTTGGTAACCAACTGTGAAGCTTGTGAAAGGACTAAACTAGCTTTGATCTTTGGTCCAGCACCTTCTCTGACATGTGAATCCATTCCATCAGAATGCTTGGATTCAATGCTGCCTTTAGTGCTGCCCTCTGGAACCATTAGCAGCAGCTATTCTGTCCATCTCCAGTTGTTCCTTTCTTTTCTTTAACAGGTATTGCTGCTCGTCCAGTACACGCTTCTCCTTTAAAGCAGCTGCACGTGCCAGGAGTGCAGCACATTCTGCTTTTATTTGTTCAGAAATTGCCGAAGATTTGTTGGTTTTTATAGAAGAGCCCCTTTGACTCCCAGTTTTTCTTAAGGAAACATTTGAAATGCGAGTACGGACTCGCATTCTCGTGAATTGAGAAACGGCCAAGGTCACCATACAAAAGATGAAAACACAAGGGCAGAAACAAGAGTTAAAACACAGAATAAAAACCCTTTAAAAAATACAAAGGCTGGGAAATTATTATTAAAGAGAATAGGGAATTAGAGAAACAGATGAGTTTAGAGTTGCGATTTGAAATGTAGAAGCGGGTCCGGGTTTCTAAGTAGCGTTGATAGAGAGTTCCAGAGGGTTCTGGACCAGTTGTAGTTTAGGGAGTGATATTTGAGGAAGGCCAAAGAGGAGAGAGCTACGATAGTCCAGTCTGGACGTGACGAGGCTCTGGACCAGGATGGCAGCAGAGTGAGGAGTAACGGACGGACGGAGGCGGTTGATGCTTCTTAGGTGGAAGTAGGCAGACCGCCCGGGTAATGTTATTGATATGGGATCGAACTGATAGGGTGCTATCGAGATGATCACTACTTTTCACGTCACTCTGCCTCACCACACTGTTCCTGTGTCAGCTTTGTTACTGGTTTGAAGAAAAACAAAGTGAGCTAAAATTCCTGCAGCACTGGGTGGTTCTCATGCTTCACATGATGCATCATGTAAAATATCCCAGAACAAGAATGAGGATGATTTATTGGCCTTTCCCAGGATGGGATAGATGTATATACCCCGTGTAAGTGAACTGAATGTATATAGTCACTGTTGGGACTGGCTGCATTGCTGCTGTCATGTTTTATTTTCAGCTCATTAGCCTTCCTGCATGACTTCACGACACCGAGCGCAGAGCCGAAGCGACGGCTGCAAACGACCCTCAGGCGAAACGCTTATTGTCGTGACAGTCTGAGTCAGAGGACGGGGGGGTCAAGGTCGGGAAGGGCTCCATGCAAACTCAGCTGTTTTAAATGATGGGAAGCCATCGCCGTGGCAACGAGGGATGACAGCAAAACAGAGGTGGAGGCAAAAACAGAAAATCTGTCCTCCTCTGTGAGCTGACAGCAACAGCCGGGAGACAAAAACCAAAAACAAGAGGCGCCCTCCAGGTTAGTGTGATGTTTCACAGCCTCAGCAGTGAATCATCACATCCAACTGCTTCGTTCTGTGCTTTTAATCAGAGTCGGTAACCAGGAAGACACGACTTCATCTCTGAAACCTTAACATGCAAACACAAAGAAGCAAGAGCACAATCTGACAAAAAAACACCGCGTCATCCAGAGTTTAATGTGGCCTCTGGACCTGCAACCCAAAACGGACACAATGTTTCAATCTCATGTAAAATGACCTCTACAAAGGTTAGATATAAAGGAACATTTAGGTCCTGATTAGAAATAAATATCAGTTTATCATAGAGCACAGACACACTCTACAACAGAACAAGTGAGCAGCCTCAGAGCGTTCTACTGCATGGAGATCCTGCAGCTCCCCCTAGTGGACATCAGAGAAGTAAATAAGGATGAGCTTCAGAAGAACCTACCAATTAAAACTATTAACCTGCTGCACTTCAAAGAAACTAGACTTGTTTCTTTAACTGCTGGAAGATTTGTAATGTTCTATATTTAACAGAACCTCAGTCAGAGATCTGAGCTGAAGAACGGCGCTATAAAGCAGATGATGGGTATAGGAGCTTATGATTGAAGGAAGGAAGGAAGGAAGGAAGGAAGGAAGGAAGGAAGGATGGAAGGAACACTGGAAAAATTATCTAAAAATAAGTAAAAATCTCTTAAATTGAGTGTATTTACCCTTAATTTGAGTAGATAAATAAGGTGGTTTTCCAATGGAATTAATATTTTTACTCTTTAAAATATGATAATCAGATAAAATGCACTTGAAATGAGACAATGCAAGTGTGTTTTCTTATTTTAAACGTAAATTGTCTTCTTTCATTGGCAAAATGTCACTTTTACCTCCTCAATCCAAGAACAAATGCACCTATTTTAAGAAAAAAATACTTTTTGATTCATTTCCAGTGAAGGAAGGAAGGAAGGAAGGAAGGAAGGAAGGAAGGAAGGAAGGAAGGAAGGAAGGAAGGAAGGAGACATTTCTGTAACCTAACTCAGCTGCTTGGTTATAGCGTACCATGTGATCTTTCTTGCTCCATGAAAGCATGATGATGATGATGATGATGATGATGATCTATGCTGGATTATTTCCTGGGAATCTTTTCATGCCTTAACCTGCGATCTTTGAGTGGTAGACCTGCTCTGATACTCATGGCCTGGTCCTTCTATGTGCCATACATCTAGACCTTACCTCTCTAGCCATAGGATTGGTCGTATCTAAGATTACAGCTTTCATTTATCCGCCTATGAGGCCTTTCTCCTGCTGCTCGTCTTGGATTGACTATAGAGACCAGATTTCAGACTGAATACTTATTATAGATTGTCTTATACATAAAATATCTTGATCTGAAATAGTATAACTGCTATTGTAGGTCCTTTGTTTCCTTGGTTATTTGAATAGGAAATCTCCAGCATGTCACAAATATATGCGTTAGTATCATGTATTCTGACTTTTAAACTATCTTTGTTTGAGATCTGGGAAAGCCATTTGTGAAATATGTCACTTCTGAAACAAATATCTTCACATGTTTAATGTTGCAGCTGAGGGGACTTTTTGAAGATCTCAATAAACTGGTGGAGTTGTCTGATATCAGGAAGGAGCAACAGTGGAAAAGAGAGTAAACCTCCCCAGTGGAGGAACATGGCGGTCAGAGGGATTCAAAGGGGAGTCGTTAAATGCTTTGATGGCATCTGTGTCGGGATAAGTGAGCATCGGTGAGGAAAGGCGAGCCAAGCTAACACCTCCTGGTCTTGGACCGTCTATATGGAGGGAAATCAGAGAAGGAAAGTCCTCCTCACCGTTGGATTTGCTGCTGCATATGCTGCGGTGGATTAAACTGATCCAACTTAATGCCCACGGCGGGGCAATCATTCATACTACAGGAGCTGCTGAGGGCGCGGCCGTGGGTGCTCCCTGGACCATCTGCCGCTGATGGGGGGGATTAACTTCGAGGAAGACGGTGTTAAGGTGGGGGAGGAGGCGCATAAAAAGGGAGACCTCCCACCCTTATGGTGAAGCTTCATGCATTACATCAGTGAAGGGACTTTCCTGGTTATTCATTTCATCAGATGCAGATTAAATGTCAGCACTCAGATTTCTACTCACCACGTCTCTCTAAGTAGTTTTTATTTTTTCTATATACGACGATGCGACAGCTTCAAATGTGTTTGATAGATAGAAACAAAATAAAAATGCTTCAAGGTTTTTAAAAGAATAAAAACTGCCGCTCATAAAAATAAGCGCCATACAGTGACATCCAGAC
>NW_015151550.1:36218-37127 GCF_000732505.1 Cyprinodon variegatus | reverse complement strand
TAGCGACAGTGGAGAGGAAAAACTCCCTTTGAACAGGAAGAAACCTCCAGCAGAACCAGGCTCAGTGTGAGCAGCTAAACATTGTTCCTTGTTTAGCTTCATCCAATCTTCAAACTCATGCTGAGTTAAAGTATCCCCTCATTATGAGGTTGCCACCACCATGCTTTACTGTGGTTGTGGGTATTGATGATAATGATTATTGCTCTTAAAAAAATGACATTAGCATGAAATGATTGGCAGAAATGAGTAATGATTGAAAAGGAAACTAAACTTGTTTTGTCTTTTCTCCGCAGAGAGTGGAAGCTCCGCCCTCCGACCATCAGGGGAGTCAATCGGACCGCAGGAACGGAACCATCTGCTGCGTTTCCAGACAGCATCAACATTCCTGTTCTTGAAACTCTGTGCCTTCAACCAAAACTCATCCTGCGTTTTTGGATTTTTACTCTTCCCTCGGAGCAGCTTTAGGAGGATTTCATTTTCTTCCTGATGGATGTAGGAGGGCCTGGGAATCGAGCCATCGTCTCTCTGTGGAAATAAAGAAAAAAACAATAAAATACATGCAGGGTTCTCCTATTTGGATCATTTTAACGTGTTTCTTTTTCTACTAATGGTGTCAGTGATTTACTTCCTATGGGAGGGAATCCCTCGCTGTGCAATATAAGTCCATATTTCTGTGAAGTTGTCATGTGGACGTAGAATCTGGACCAATATTTTGGTTTATTTTTGTAATAATGGTTTCCTGATTTCTATTTTTCTAAAAAGATGCGAGACAGATGAGGGGGGGGGTGACAAAAATTACTCGTCTAACAACATTTTAAAGGAAGACGGATGTTTGGATGCTGGTTTCCCTCTGATTTATTCCCTTCCAAAGCCATAGTCTATCTCAGATAACAGAAGCAATGCATTCAG
>NW_015151550.1:30375-36147 GCF_000732505.1 Cyprinodon variegatus | reverse complement strand
AAATCTGAAGTATTTAGATTCTCTACCTTTGTGTGGCCTGTTCTTCTTGCTGTTCCTTTCTACCTACATATCAATGAGGAAATGAGTCAGAAAAACCAGTAGGCTATGTTCTCTAGAAAAGGATGGAAGACACTCTGAGTTCTCAAACAGAGTCTAAAGAAAATACCAGGATTCAAGTTGACTTTCCTCTAAAGTTTGTTTGGAAATTTTAGGTTTTTTAATTAAGTCCCAAACTGGCCAAAATCCAGCCCCCCATTGCAAACTGAATTAAACTGAAGGGTTACTTTCATGTGACATACAGGTTACTTTCTTTGCACTTACTTTCAGAAAACTGGCAGGTTACTTTATGTCAACTTAAAGTTTACATTAAATATTACATTTTAGATATTATTTATTGGAAGTTAAAGGATAAATCATTTCAAATTTAGGGTAAAACCAATTTAATGTTCTTGGATGAACAATTATAACTATAGCCTGTTTACTCACCAACATCTTAGGGATCTCACACTCCAGGTGGCTTCTGGACCGGCTGTTAAAAATCCAGTTATTCTCACCAGTTTAGTGACTTAGGCTAGGCTAACAGCAGAGCTACTAATTACCAACCAAAGAAATATTGTCTCTGTTTATTCAAATGTCACCAAAAGGAGAATTAATCTGGCCTGAGTGAAAAACCACTCGCTGTACAATAAACATAAACTACTGCAAAAACAAAGATGTCTTTATTTCTAATAATCCAGGATTACAGAAATCTAACATCTATGCAAACATCACACACTAATAGAAAGTAAAACACGAGGTAAACTAAATGAATAATTTGAAAAAGGGTCTAAGAGTCCGTTGAGAAGGCTTATAAAGGGAGACCAAATGTCAATACATTCATTAATGTCCGTTTAAATTAGCTGCAGATATAATAAGCAAAAATAGAAACTGTTAAAATAATGTGACTTTCTTCAGTTTATTGTTAACAATATAGAAGAGTCAACAAAGGAGAATTAAGATGGCGGCCCTGCCATGCGGACTAGGGAGGTGGAGCAACGGGCTGGGAAATTACTTGGTGGTGATTTCCAAATGAAGGACCGTATCACCTGACTAAAGGGGGAGGGTTGGACAAAGGGGCGTATCTTAATTTAGGTTACAACATGGCTGTTCCTATTCTGCGAAAGAGGAGGGCTTTCCGATCTCCAGACAATAGATCTTAAGACTCAGGAAAATGACTTCCCCTGGAATGTAATGACCCATGGTTCTACAGGGTATTCAATCCTTAGTTACACTAATGCCAAACTCAGGATAAAGGAAACCAAGAAATGAAGATGAAAGGAACACATAGAGATGCTCACAACCAGTCACACTATATTCATTCACACCATGAAATCAGAGCTCTTTTATAAACCCTTTTTAAATGAAACATCAGCGTAAAGAGTCCAAAAGTTCAGATAAACGCTTTGCAAAGACCCGACTTAACTGAACTGGCCCAAGCTCAGCACCTTGATTAAGCATCAAATGGAATAATAGGAAGTTTAACTGTGAGTCGACCTGCAAGTCAGTTTCTGTGGAGGAAGGGTGGAGCAGCTTCAGATATCACCTTGGCTCCCAAACCAGGTCGGCTTTCGGAGAAATCTAGATCAGTCTGATGCGAGCAATAAGGGAATCCAATGGGCTTCAATTGAGGCAGGTAACTTCCGGTTATTCACAATGGCGTCCCCACGTGATTGGACTGCAACAAACTCCGCCTCTCTGGCTCCTCGCCAAGGAAAATCTGCAGGGCAGCTAGCGCAGAACTGGTTAACCAGGTAGACGCTTTGCGTTCTCACCAACGCTCAGCTGGTCGGCACGGCGATACACTGCAGTCAGTAGCTTTGACAGCAGGACAAGGGGGGGGGAAGCTACGGTCAGCTAACCTGACTCCGCCAGATGGATTTGCTCCACATATCCATCTGGAAACCTTCCGTTGAAGTAATTTTGGGAAGGGGCGAAAATACTGGTTAGCTGATTGGCCTATGTTGGTGATAGACGGGCCAAATAAACCAATCAGATCAACGAAGCATATGACGTACTAACAGAGCGACGACGAAGAGGAGCCAATTGATAGATCAAACTCTTGCTGAAACCAGTCGGGAGAAGAGCAAAAACATCTTTTCCTCTGAGAAAAGCCTCCAGAGCAGTGTTTTGCTCTTCTTTCAGTGAAGAAATACTCTGTAATTCCCATAAAACTTGCTCGATAGCCACGCTAACGCTAGTTTCATCGGCTGAAGCCGCCATGTTCTTTAGACTGAACTGTCGCGCTTCTCGTTGCGTCACACCTCAACCCGCCTCAAAGCCAACGCTGATTGGACGTTCGTTTGGTGAACGGCTCCACATTTTCTTTAACGGAGAGTCTCCAGACTGATCTGCGAGTGAAACCTTGAAAGCTCGCGAGATCAGGATGGTCTCACGAGGCTAACGGTCAGCTAGCTCGCAGAAAACATCCCAAGTTGCATTCAGCCTCTCCTAGCAGGCAGCGAAGCCGAGGGAAAAGAGAAAGAGCAGTTCCAGCTTCACCTCTGGGGGGGTTGGTCTGGTAGTTCTCTGGAAAGACGCCTGTTTCAGCCACAAAAGGGGAAGTTGGTGTGTGACTCAGACTCTTCAGCTGTGTTGAATCACAACACTGTCATGAAACTATATAGCTGCTTAACTGATTAAATGCATGTTACTTTCCTGAACTTTGCACTTTTTAAACTAACGCAACATAAACCTTACTTTGCTGTGAGGAGAAACTACTTTGTCTAACCAATGGGCTGAGGAGTACTTTATTGCCCATTCAAGAAACAATCAATTCTAAAGTATTATCATGAATACCTACTAGTTTCAAATATCTTAGTTTGAACATTAAAAAAATATATATTTTTATTATGTGTAACTTTTGGGAAGGCCTTTGCGAAACTGTAGTACATTTATCTGTACATTTTAAGAAATGAAAAAGAAGCACTTTTTAGGTTCCTGTAAACAAATAACTGGTCTTTAAAATAATTTAAGTTTTTAAATAAAAATAAAAAACTGAATAAAACCTGCCTATAGTTATAATATATTTTCCTTTAATTTATTTCAAAGTAACCTAACCTGTAAGTTGCTCTATAGTGCGTTTCTTCAGATGTCTGCCCCCTACTGGTGATAAATTAAAATGACACCCATGTTGTGCACAGCCTCACAGTCTGTTGTTCAGAGTTGACTCTGGAGATTTCCTTCATTAACAGAAAGTAACCTGCAAGTCTGCATTACATTAAAGTAACCAGCAGCCTCAGGGAAAATATGCTGAAATCCCCTTTAAAATTATTTGTAAGTGAAAAAAGTTATAAAATCATTAAATTCAGAAAAAGAAGCTAAACTATAGGCCTACTGGTAAAATACAGGTTGTTTATTTCATTATTTGTTTTTGGTTTTCAAACAAAGGTTATCAAATAAGTTTGGCATTCGAATAATAAGGAGTTTTCTGGCTCTAATAATTATGTTATTAGTTTACTGTTTTTTTTATTTGTTTTTTTCAAATGGAGCAGAAATATTAGAAACAGATTTATCTGTCAAAACTGTGATGGCATTTCTGCACAAAATGCTTCAACAATCAAACTTTCTCATGGGTGATTTATCCTCCACAGAATAGAAAATGGAAGCATTTCACTCCCCAAACATCCAGATAGAGAAAATAAAGTTAAATTGGCAGCTAACAGCAATATTATTTTCAAAGTCCAAACATTTAAAGGGCTCTGTTTGAGAATTTCCTTCTGTTCCGTTAGTTGTCCTCTGCTTTCTGCAGTTATAAGCTGTGTTTCATGTCTCCTTGATGCTGCTATCCGCGTACTGTGTAGATGGATGTTCAGCCTGAGTCCTGCACAGCATCCGCTGTTAGCGCTCCGCAACCTTTTGCTGGATCATCGTGCATCATGACGTCAAGTTAAGTGGTCAAGTTTGTGCCTCCAGTGAAGCAAATTCAGAGATGTCAATTTCTTTTTCTGTGTAATATTTCTGTATCACAATCAGTTATTTCCCTTTAGCACCAAACGAAAGCGGGCATTAAAAAGGAGATTTTTGTACAACTGCTATAGGACCTTAAAGAGTAACTAAACCCAAACTCTACTGTTCCTTTCTTTGTTTGTTTTCTCTTTGTTCAAGAGAAGCTGTATAATTGGGCCTTAAGGGTGCTATCTTTATGCTACTACTGTACAAAGTTTGACATTTTTGTGTAAGCTTGTTTAATTCTGCTTGTTTGGCCAAAAACAGTTGTAGTGCTGCCCTCTATTGGTTGAAGTGTGGCTACTGCATCATTGTCACATGTTCTAGCATAATGGTGGAACCGGAACCCGTATTTGGGAGGTCAGGGTGGGATAATTTCTGAAGCGATAACGTTCCAGTTCCTGCATATAAAGGCTCACATTCTGCATCAGATACGACCTCTACGTGGTTACGACCAGAACGACGACAAAAATGCTTCTCAGCACAGCAAGGCATTAATCCAATGTGTTTTTTTTTTCATGTGATCATCTTTTAAAGCTGTTATTTATTTTACATGCTCAGATCATTTAGTCATATCATATTTAATGTCCTTTCTCTTTGTCGGGACAGCATCGTCATCCCTGCACTTGGCCATGTCTCCTCGCACCGCCAGCTTCGGAGGCCTTTTTAAAAATATGTCTGGAGGCGGCAGGTTTAGTTACACTTTAGGGACTGGATGGATGATAAACATGAATCCATGAACTCAGGGGATGACAGGAGTTTTTTCTGAGTCAGAGCCAAATATTTGAAATACTCAACTTTACTGCGCTATAAACAACTTTTATCAACATGCAACCTTAAAGGGTTTGTATTAAGTTGGTTCCTTCAGAAAATTGATGGTCATGAGAAATTCTAACAGGCTACCAATCGAGACTTCTACTGATGTGAAAAGTTTCCAGTTTCTTTTTGTGTGGCATTTGGGAAGACAGATGCGACACAAAACAGTGAGAACTAAAGTGAACATGGAGTATTTCTCCACACAATGAGGTCTCAGATGCTTATAAACCACCATTAGCAGTTTATTTTAGAGGAATCACAGGGTTTCCACAAAATGTCTCCAGTTTTTATAACATTTTGAAGACTATTAAAGGGACATTGTGTAAGAATTACTGCCATCTAGTGGTAGAATGGGGGTATTTCGCTAAAAAAGAATGCTATACCTCTACCATATCGCTGCCTCAAACACTTAGAGCCCTGCCACATCTTAATGATTTATCCAGCGTCTGCCTGACGTTCCAGAATCTTCTAAAATGCTGCCATACGCTGAACTTTCTATGTATTTTTTAAATTCGGGTGTATAGATAGAGTATTCCTAACGAGCCCAGAACTTATGTCCAATTACAGCCTAACTTAACCATAATGCACGGCAGCATAATGCCCATGAAATGATAAAGAAAAATAAAGAAATTTTTCACGACATACTCGTCGTACGTCGACGTGTGCCGGCGAGTTTCAGCTTGCTCATAACTTATACTAAACTTACCCCTAACTTATCTAACCCATGCCAGCGTTTCTGCCAGATTGTCCGTACGTCAGACATACGCTGGTCTAAAGCGTCAAGGTGTGACAGGGGCTTTAGTGGTAGTGGTAGCCGCAGTGTGTGAAAAACAATCGATAACGCAGATATAGGAATGTCATCCAAGGAGTTTTCACCCGGGTGTAGAATAGAATAGAATAGAATAGAATAGAATAGAATAGAATAGAATAGAATAGAATAGAAATCCCTTTATTGTCCCACAATGGGGAAAT
>NW_015151550.1:27004-30293 GCF_000732505.1 Cyprinodon variegatus | reverse complement strand
AGAGAATAAATATCCAATATACAGCTTTGGACATTTCCTCGCACAGCCATGATAGTAATAGTTGAACATTATTGATCCCTCACTGGAGAAATATATCTCTGCATTTAACCGACCTCCTTGAGGAGCAGAGGGCTGCCATTGTGTGGCGCCCGGGGAGTGGAGGCTGTGGGGATCAAACTGGGTACTAGCAACCTTCTCAGAGCCCCTCTCTAACCACTAGGCTATCACTCCCCCAGGAATAGGTGTGTGATTTCTTAAATATTGCAAACTGTATTGAATTAGCTGACATTTAATGATTTATCAATTTTTAAGCATTTAACAGCTTAAAAAAACAGCCTTCACTGCAGCTTTGGAAGCTACTAAACCCACAAAAACCTTAAATCCCGTATCAACATTGGTTTATGACTGCAAGATCTGCTGTTATGTTTTGTCTGATTAAACTGAATGGAAAGTCTGATCTTTAGCCTAATTTAGGCAGTACAGTTCAATTACTTATCAAGGAGAAACATGGCAACTTCAGCGTCCCTTTTAAATTCTTTCTTCTTCATTTGCTTCTGGAGAAGGCTTTCCTAATGTTTATCGTCATTTTTAAATGTCTCCATTTTTGCAGTCTTTTAAGTTCTCGGCTGCAGCAGATGCATGCTCCTGCACTGTGCTGCAGTTGTGCAGACTTTCAGTTGTTGCATTAGCGTCTTTAATTGGTCTTCATCGCCGCCTCTTAATCACACTTAACTCCCAGCGAGTGGAAAGACGTTTTTATTCCTTATGTTGGTAGTATTTTATCCCTTCCCAGAGTCTGTAGTTTTAAGATGGCACACTGCCATGGCACTTAACAAACGGGTGGTCAGCCTTATGTTTAAATTAATGTAAAATTCTTTGCTAATGAAAATTTATCTGATTATTAGTGAAGGTAATAATACACCAATAATAACACCTATGTAGGTGCAGTAGTTGATTTCAGGCAGTGAAAAAGATCAATTGTTACACAATGTCCCTTTAACAAACGGTGGAAGTCAGAGAGACATAAACTCATGTGGTGTTTCCCAATCCTTACCATGTTTTTAATGAAGAGACACGATTGTGAACTGGAGCACATTTCATTTGCTTTATCCTCCGAAGGAATAAAGATGAGTCCTTCAGAGGGTGTGTCCTGCAAACAACAGACCATCTAGTTGCACGGTCCACTGAAGGACAGACTCTCCCAGAGGAGATGCTTTCTGAAAGGTTCAGCTTCTCCAAAGGATGAGCTCTCAAAAAGAAACAAACCTGGAAAATATAAAATCTACAACTACCAAAAACACATTGAGGCTCGAAATCTTGATTCCCTTTTTAAGAACCGTTTTTTTTCTATTGACGTGTCCTCCATTCGATGGGCTCCATACTTCCTAAAGCTTGGATCTCTAGATCTGAGGTCCTTCTAGGGGACATATCCTCAGCTGATAAGACAAATCCAGTGATTTTATGCAGAAAATCCGCCTTCCTGCTGGGTTTGTTGAGAGCTGACTCCAGAACCAAACCTAATTCAGATCAGCTTTTGATGTGAAATCGTTTCTGGACTAAGCATTTATTTCATTGTTGACAGTTTGACCCCTGCCTCCTCGGCATATACAGTAGTTTCATAAAATACAGGTTAAAGATAAAAGCCTTGATGTTTCTGTTCAGATTTCCTGTGTCGTATCTCATTTAGCAACCTAATTAAGATAGCAAAAAAAAAAGAAAAAAGAAAAGAAGAACGTTTTTTATAATCATACAGAAACAAAGTGGGAATCCATGAACTCAGCTGCTTCAGAAATATCTATTTTAAGAGTTTGTAGATTCACCTGTTCAGTGTAGATTTCCCTCTGCATGCATTCAATGTGGATCCGTCCTCAACGTTCAGGTCCGGCTGAAGATGTTGTTTTCGGTCTTCAGTTGTTTTTCTTCTTCCTTGTGGAGCAAACTGCAGATCTTCAGGTATCTTCACTGACATCAACCCCTTCTGAAAACAAAGCTGCCAAATATGTCTGAAGAAGCCAAAAGTCTCTCTGTGTATGAGTAGTTTTAAGTGTTTCACATCCCCCTGTCAATGTTTCATTGTGTTTTTATCAACAATAAACCTGTTTGTTACGTTGTTGGTCATATATGCAGAAGAGTTATCAAATAAACTGAAATAAGCTAAGAAAGAGTGAACTGTTTTTATTTTGCCACTAGATGGCGCCAAAGATACCTTATTCTGAGTTGGACAACAGCAAATATATCTTTAAAAAGCTGTTTAAATGACTATTTATACTAACATGCAACAAATTAAAAGTATAGGAAATTCAATTAAAGAAATTACACTGATTCTACGTCTAGCTCAAAAGGCAAAAGATAAATTTTTAATTGGAAGTTAATAAAGGAACTCAAACGTTTTGTGTCTTTAGCTTCAGCTTTTACATCTATTAATTGATAATAAAGCTAATTGACAAAATGACACTGTTCCCTGTTTGTTTTATCAAAGCTGTAGAAATTTTGTTGTTAAATGAAAATGAATCTTTTTTAAATCCCTTCTCTTATACCTCCACGTGTTCGTGGGCAGCTAACGGGCCAATTAAGGTGATTGGCTCCAGCTGTATTGAGATAGCATGACTTATTTTTGTGTTAGATCAGTGCTCTGCAACTTTAAATCTTTGGTTCACTTAAAATATTAAACAACAAACCTTTTCCCTGTTTTATTTTTGCTTTGTTTCATCATTTTTTTTTTTGTGCTCCAAAGAAAAAAAAAAAAACTTGATAAATGTGGATTAGAGGAGAATAACTTTAGCAGGTAAAAACAACAAACAGAGTAAAAGCTGATATTTATTGGTTAGAGAATAAAATCAGAAACTATGGAAATGGATTAAGTTCAGTTGGACAAATTATACAACATGGATAGAGACTGGTCGGCTGATTTAGATGCACAGACTTTATTTAAGGCAGAGTTCACCGATTTCCCAAAATAATTGAGGTTAAAACTTTGCAAAGACAATCACAGAAGCATAATAACAAACTAAAAACCAGTTTGGTATTGCTGTCCAGGGGTTATATATTTGTGTTAATGTTTCAACCATCCAACCCAAACTGTCCCTCTGAGATGAAAGGAAGTGAGACGTCACTTCCCGGGTCCAAAAGGGTCTTTGGAAGCTCCTCCTGCGTCTTCATCTCCTCCAGACTGAAGGTTTTCAGAAAGCCTTGCTAAAGTGCATAAGCTTAGTTGGCATCTTAGAAATGGTGGTGGTCTTCGGAAAGAACAACACAACAATTATTACTGTGCTCTGAAATACTGGGTAAT
>NW_015151550.1:20775-24185 GCF_000732505.1 Cyprinodon variegatus | reverse complement strand
GGGGGTGTACGTGTTTATGCTACGGGGAAATCTGAGTCCCCCCCCCTCTGTTTAATATTGGTTTTTCTTTTCTTAACATAGATGGCTTCCTTCACACTCCTCTGAAACCTCCTATTTTCTTTATGCAAAACGTGAACATTCTGGTCCTCAAAAGAATGTCCTTTGTTCATCAGCCATTAAACAAGCCTTAGTTGGGCTACTGCATAAAGCCCCGAACTGAACGCTATTTCTGACATTTTGAATTTAAAAGGTTTCCTGGATGGAAAGTGAAACGTCTTTAAATTTAAAAACTAAGTGCAGTGGATTGTTTTTTTTTATTTTTTACTTTTTTAGAATGACTGTGATCTGGATGGCTGAGAATCTTCATCAGCATCAGATAAATTAGTGAATTCAGGAGACAGAAGATCCAGTCGATATATTATGTTATTATTCTGATCAGTAAACAAGTGCTGGCTTTGTGAACCGTGGGAAAAAATAACATCGTCTGCAGCAGAAACATAATCCTAATTGTGGATCCTTAAAAAAAAAAAAAAAAAGAGCAGGAATAAACAGTCCAAAACATGTCAGGTTTCCAAATATGCATTTAAGGGGGATTGTTACAGTGTGTGTGTGTGTTTGTGTTCCTGTCTAGCCACCAGAATGAGGACTAGTTTTCTAAACTAACAATCAAATTAAGGACCAGTTGTTGCAGAGTGAGGACATTTTTCCAATCCTCACATTCTATTTTGCTAATGGTTATGCTAAGGTGTCAATAGGCTCTATGCACAGCTCCACCACTTCCTGAACTTCAGGAGGCTCCTTTGCTTCCTGTCTTTCATGATTGGATGCACTGATTAATCCAGGTGTGTATGACCCAAGTAACTGGCCAGACACACCTGGTTTAATCAGTTCGTCCAGTAATGAAAGACAGGAAACAAAGGAGCTGCCTTAAATTCAGGAAGTAGTGGAGCTGTGCATAGAGCCCATTGGGTTAGGGTGAGGTATGCATTGGTAATGGTTAGGTTTATGGTTAGGGGATAGAAAGGGTTGAAAATGACTGCAAATGAATGGAAGTCAATGGGAGTCAGTATATGGTGTGTGAGGGTGGGGGGGGTCTTGACGACGTCATTAAGGAGTTTATTTAAGCTATTCTGGCCTTTAGCTAACAGTGACAGGAAGTGAGTGAAGATGGGGGATGGCTAACAGCAAAGGTCTCCGGGTCGAGTTATACAGACCCAGAAAGAGACACAAAGCTGACAATAATCTGATTCTTTTGCATTTAATTTATTTCCAAATCAGCGTTGGTAGCTTTCTCTAAAATGGGAAGATTGGAAGGGAGTTTGTTTTTGTTTAGCCAGACTGCAGCCCTTCCTGTACCTGCATCTAAAATAAGCAGCTGGACCAGAGAGGTTTGTAAATAAGCTTTAATAACAGCAAAGTGGCTCCAAACTCAATCTATAACATGTTGGATGTCTTCATGTGAAATTTATAAACTCATTGGAAAATTCCAACCTTGCTGTTTTTCATTTCAAAACTGAATACCGCACGATTTTACAACAAATCAATCATCCGGTGCTTGTAACGCGTTTCCAAAGAGTCAACCTTAAACTGAAATTTTGCAATAAATATTACTAAACCTGCCTGATTGGTTGGGCTCCTCCTTGTTTTTTACTTTGTGTGAGACCTATGCAGCATTTAAAGATCAAACTAAAGGCCCTACATTTATTACAAATATATCAAATCCTCAGAAACACCAAATAACAGATTGTAAACAGTAACTGTTATCAGGTAGAAGCCGTTGGCTGCCTGTTTTTTATTCTTTTTATTTTTAAGAAATCCGGAATTTTTAACTGTTATATTTTTTCTTACTTTCTGTAAGAACGAGCTGCAGATCTAAGTTTAAGGATATTATTTGATTCTGTCGTCTTAAAGTGGTAAAGCCGATGAACACGTCCATTTACAGATTTTCCTCTCAGGCGTTTTACTTTTTAAAGTCACGTTACTTTAATATCTTAAGAAGTAGAATTTGATAAAATGCATGTTGCTCCACAAAGATGTTTTTCTTCTATTTTTTTTTTTAGCCCATTTAGATGTTTCAGTTATTTAAACACATTTCAATATAAAAGGATCTCTAACAAATAAAATAAAAATAAAAACTTTTAAATGATATGTCACATATAAAGGGAAAAGGCTCCCAAACTGATATTGAATGAATTATTTCACTTTTTGTAATAATAAAAATGTACTAATTGGGTTAACTACAGATTTATACATTTCTATTAATTTCACTCTGATTAAAACCAGACCTGTAGAAGTAAGAAATGTGTTGAACTGAACCTGTTTGACGGCATGAAGTAGGCTAAATGATGGACTGAATTAAACCTATTTATAAAATAGTTGGTCTAATTATCAACTTGCTTTTTTCTTTTGTTCGTTTTAATATCTGTAAAAACTGCTGATCTATAGATCTATAAATAGATTTCTATGAATGTTTTCTGCATAATTCTGAGGCACTCAGAGGGAGAACCGACACGTGTTTTATTCCCCTTAAAGCACTGTTAGGAAGGCACATATATTTGGCTGTTTGACGTCCATACATGGCCTCATTCCAACTGTCAAGTACAGTGGTGGAGGCATTATGGCTGTGGCACATTCTGCAGTCAGCCTGCAGAGGACTGTGTAGGTAACCGTGTTTTCAGTTAACCATCTGAAGGCCAAAGGACAATGAATACCTTTGGGTCTCTTCTCATCTTTCCTTTATTCTGTCGTTAACCTGGTTGGTAAACCTCAGAACTAATATTATTAGTTCTTTTAATTCTTAGTTCTAGGAGTAACAGACTCAAAGCTGTTTCTTCACCTACTTACAATTCCTTTCTTCCTATCAGATTATCAGACAGAGCTCACAGCTTAAAGTGAAACGTACCCCGGATTAGTTTGTCTGAAACACACAGAGACAAACATCTGATTTTAGAAGAAACCATGAATATCTGAATGTTTGATGAGAGAAAGAAAAGACTTACTGGGGGTTCCCCTGAGGGAGAAGCAACCTGGAAGACAAACACAGAGCAGTTTGAATGCAGATGGATGTAAAGCTGCTGGAGTTTAGGAATAAAGCAGAGTTTACTTACATGAAGGTATCTCTGCCCGATGTTATGTTCCTGTAAAACAAGGAGCTCGTTCAGCGTCTCAATCTGTTCCTTACATGAACACTTTCCCACTTACTTCTGCAGAACTCTTCTCTACATTCTATTCATGAACTCCTTTGTGGATCAAGCGGTGCATAAATCAGCTTACCTGGTATCCTGGGTCTCATTTATGTTCTGATGAAAGTCAAACCTAAACAATGAAAGCAGAACCACAGCAGGCAATGAAACTCAGCACAGATTAGCAGTTTTATCAATCTGCATCACATATTCATTTAATACATTTAA
>NW_015151550.1:19415-20556 GCF_000732505.1 Cyprinodon variegatus | reverse complement strand
GTTCTCCCTTTTATTTATGTGTGATTTATAGCTGTTGGTGTTTAGTTTAGGTTTGTTTCTGGTTTATTTGGTTTGGCTGGTGGTGTTTAGTTTAGGTTTGTTTCTGGTTTATTTGGTTTGGCTGGTGGTGTTTAGTGTAGGTTTGTTTCTGGTTTATTTGGTTTGGCTGGTGGTGTTTAGTTTAGGTTGGCACACTGACCTGTGTTTAGTTCTGCCACCAGTACGTTTTTAAACAGTTTAGTGACTCAGTCAGTCAGAAGCAGCTCCTGTATCGCTCACATGACTTTCATTGAAATGACAGGCGCTCAGATACAGTGTTGTCCTCTATGGGCTCCACGCACCGACGCATCAGTGTTGCTGGAACCAGCGCAAGTTTTTAGTATTTTCTTCTTGGATTTTGTTTCTGTTACAGTTTTTATTAAATCAGTAAAACTGATCTCTGGCTCCTCCTCTCTGCGTTTGGGTCCTCAACCAACCTACACCCTTCATCAGATACTAAACTTTATTAAAAAAAAAAATAATATGGCAAAAAGAAGAAAACACAAAACATATAATAGTTGTAAAAAAAAAAAGGAAGCTAGTCAAATCTGCAATAGAATAAGATTATAAATGTGTAAAAAAATAAAGATCAAAATGAAAAAAACTTAAACAAAAAAGGAACTGAAACTAGTTTAAATGCAGCAAAATATGATGAAACATATTAAAGTGCAATTTCAAGAGACATCTCTATTGCTATGATTTTCTTTTTAGGAGAGGGATTAAAACGGATAAAAGTAACTAAAGTTAAACTTTTTTATGTACATAACTATAAACCACAGGAAGCATCAACAGGAAATCCTCCAGTTTTCAATCCTTATTAAATTATTAAAATGTAATCAGTCAGGGAAATTATATGTGACATTTAATTATACAGGTCTGAGTTAAATTCATTCAGTTTATAATTAAAAGGAACGAGCTCAGAGTTCAGTTCACACAGATGGAAATGAACTAGTTCACGTTCATAGTTCACTTTTTCAAAAATGAACTAAGTTCACAAACCTGGAAATGAACTAATTCAAGTTCAAGTATAAATGAACTTGAATGAACTTCAGTAAATGAAGCCACAGGCCGCCACAATAGAAACTCTTGTTTCTATTGTGGC
>NW_015151550.1:0-19085 GCF_000732505.1 Cyprinodon variegatus | reverse complement strand
AAAATAAAGCAACATACGTTAACAGTGTGTCTACATTTTTTATGTTGATTCTTTGAATACAATTGAAGTAATTTTTTAAATCATTTTCAAACACAGGGAAGAAAGGTCAACCTTTGGAAAATTTGGTTTAGTGTTTGTGGAATTTTGTTATTAGAATACTCAGATTAACCATTTTAACCATTTTCCTATCATTATTAGTTTAGTGTAAGATAATATCTTTGGCTTATAATTTAAGTGGTGTGTTGAAGTGTGATATGATGTAAACCTCAACTTCTTTCCAGAATATCTGTGAAAATTTACATTCAAAAAATAGGTGCTTAATTGTTTCCTCCTCAGTATTACAGAATACACAGTTAATATCAATCAATATTGATAAATTTAGCTAAGTGTTAGTATGTTATGTCTAATTTTATACTGGATTTCTTTTATTTAGTTAGAAATAGCAAATTAGTGTGGAAGGAGCCGTGTTATTTTCCAGTTAATATCAGAGAAAGAGGATGACTATACAAATTTCCCTCTCTGAGTAATTTCCCTTAAATAGCTCCTTATATGTTTATTGTTACATGACTAGTAAATCGTCATTCCATTTTTAGTCCGATTGGTGACGTATTTCCGTTGTCCATGCGCAGTAGCTTCTCCGTAATACAAAGGTACAGGAGAGCTTGGGAGGTGACAGGAAGTGTATTCGCTCACCACTTCCCGCCGCAGCGCAGACGTTTTGACGTCGACGTAATTGACAGGTCGAGAGAGAAATGGTGCAAGAAACGTTCTTTTCCAGGACCTGGTTTAGCTCTGAGGCTAGGCTAACTGCATGCAGCGAGGCTAAGGCTTTATTCTGCTTCCTGCCTCCTTTTTCAAACAATAGAAACTGATCCAGCCTGGATAAAGACAGCAAGGACTGATTTAAAGCACTTTATAGAAAAGGCAAAGAAGAACGAACAATCTAAGATTCACATGGAAAATAATAGAATATAATCTACTTTTAGTAGCTGTTTGTTAATTTGCATAGGTTCTCATAAATAAACACATTGTCAGAAAATGTATAGTTTTTTTATATTTAAAAAAATATAAAGCTGACTAACAGCTTCTCCATTATTAAACTGATACATTATTTTTAGGTTTGTGAAACAATAACAGACCATGCAAAATACAGATTTACCTTCACAGCCTCAGAACGACAAGATTTATGTGCAAAAAGTAAACCTGTACATGAAATTATGTTTTCTTTTTACAAAGTGTTTTTATAATGTTTTTTTGTTGTCAGCATTCATATAAATATACCAGCAGAGGCGTAGCCAGAGAGTTTTTATAAGGGTGGCCAGGCAATAACCACTGTAGACTGAGGGGGGGGGGCTGAAAGCGGATTGGCAGCAGAACCTCTGGGTCAATCTACACTGTTCCAACAGGAAAAATGACCATGCTAAACATCCATATTTTCTAAATAAAGGCAAACTATACTTTCCTACAGCCTTTGCTAACAAATAGATGATATTTCTAGATAAAAAGTATAGTGAATAAATCTCAGTTTTGAGTTCTGGGCGTAAATTAATCATCACTCTCATTACTTTGTATCAATAAACATCCAGCATAAAGTTGATATTTACAAGCACAAATATCTACATAAATTGATTGTTTTATAAGTTTTTATTTAAAAAAATTCATTGAAGACTCCCAAATGACTTCAGAGACACATATTTTTCTCTTTACCCCATAAAACACAAAATCTATTTCTGAAGAGCCTGAATTCTGTACTTATCATCTTTGATGTTAGTATATTGATGTATAGATTTAACCACAAAAAAAAAATGTTTTAAATATTCCACTTGAGAGTATTACTGCTGTATTAGAGGGAAATAAATGGTAGGGGTGGCCAATGATTGGCTAAGGGTGGCCATGGCCCCCCATCTAGCTCCGCCCCTGTATACTAGTGTGATAACTTAGTAAACGTTTGATTGGTTTTGGTTTGAATTTATAGCCCCCCCCNTGTTTTTAGTTCTTGGCATCTATATGAATATGCTGGTGTGATACCTTAGTATACATTACATTGGTTTAGAGCACCTGTAGAAAACTCCACCTGCCGCCACTGTTTAAATGTGTGATAATAAAATATAGAAAGAAATGGAAAATACTGGATGCAGTCAATGTTTCCTGGATGTGCAGTGAAGCCTTTATTACACCAAATTACACAGAATTTCAGAAACATATTCATGAACTCCTTTGTGGATCAGGCTGCGCTTAAAGTTTAGGTCAGCTTACCTGGTATCCTGGGTCTCATTTACGTTCTGATGAGAATCAAACCTAAACAATGAAAGCAGAACCACAGCAGGCAAATGAATCTCATCAAAATGATTTCTTAGGTTCCTCATTCAGCAGCAGATGTTTCCACAGATCGCTGCTGAAACCTTCAACACGACCCACCTGCTAAAGTTTGTTTTAGCTAAACTGCAGACATTTGTTTAAATTCAGAGATCAGTTCTTACCCCGAGCGTTGAGGTGGAAGAGGACCAGCAGAGATTAAAGTAGCCATCATCATCATCATCATCAGCAGCAGCAGCAGCATCGTGGTTGGAAGCAAAGCAGAAACTATATTCTGATCCAGATCAGACCGACTGAAGCTCCCCCCTCTGATCTGAGATCAGCTTCATCCTGTTTGTTCTCCAGCATCACTGCCGTCCGTCCGTCCGTCCGTCCTTCGCTGAGGGTCGGGTCATGTTTGGCTGAACGTCAGCTGAAGGACAGCGGCTCAGGGATAAAGCTGAGATGGTGTTTTCTGTTTTTATCTGATCTTTTTCATTCATTACTCAGCAAAGGTGAGGAGGGGGGCTGGGGGCTGTTCAGCTTTACAGCAAAATGACGATCGCAGGAAAATTAGAAGAAAAGATTGAAGAAGAATTTTCAGTAAGAAGAGATGAAGGTCTTTTCTCCCTAAAAATGAGGAAAAACCAAACCACCTCATTCCAACTGTCAGCCCACAGGGGAGGATGTAGGTAATCAAAGAGCCAAATCATATGCTGATATAAATTTGGTAAAGAAAAAATTAAAGTAGTGGGTCTTAAAGTATCTGTACATAAATAAAATCTGCAAACTTCAACAATCTGAAGCAACGTTGGAAGAAAATGGTGTAAAATGATTATTATTATCCCAACTACTGCATCAAAGGGTGTTATTTTAAACAGGCCGTCTGCGTCTCAGGTTGAATGAGGTCTTATAAAGTGTGTTAGGTCATGACTCCATCATTTAGGTTTAAAGATTCTTGGTTTTAAGCCTTAATCAAAACAAACATGTTTGAGTAAAAGTTTGAGAATCCCCCCCCCCCTAACTGTGACTTATCTAATGTGAAGGGATGAAAAACACACAATCAATCCAGCTTGACAATCACAAATATCTTTTTAATTTCAACATCTGTTACAATTTTATAATTTAACACATCTGCACAAACACTGAGGGGAAGAGAATAGCTGCTTAGATCCGAGGGGAAACAAAAAAACAACAAGAGGAGAAAAATGAGCATCCACTTCCTGGAAAGCAGCTGCTCATCTCAGAGGACACGCAGTGTAAATAACCAGCGGATCAACGCGTTAATCAGCCGTTTATCGGAAGTCCTCAGCGGAGAACATGCCCTTGGCTCGGCGCAGGATGGAGTCCTTGGACGCATCGTACGGATGCTCTTTGGACGGGATCTCCAGCACTGCTGGGATGGACTGCATGTGGGCGTCGATGGCGTGCCGGATCATCTCAGCTATGAACTGGTTGATCAGAATGATGGCGATGTCGTTCCGCGCCAAGAAGCTCCTGCAGACGGAAAAAAAGAGTTCAGCTCATCTTTGAAATGTGGAGATAAATCAAGCAGGAAACACATAAAGGAAGATCAGAAATATATAGATTTTAATCATTTTACTGAAATGAGAGACCGTAGATAAAATAAAGAAGTTTTTCAAAAATCATTTGAAAATATAACTAAGATCATTTTATAGTTAGAAATATGTTTAATAATCTATCAAAAGTAAAATATTTGTTTAAAATGATCAAATCTGTTTCTACAATTTCTCAATAGTTTTTTTATTTTTTATCAATTCCTTTTTATTTTATTTTACTCTTCAACAATATTTGCATGTTTTAAACGACATAAAACAGCAACATCTGAACAGAACATTTAATAGAACACGAGCATTTTTATTAATGTAGTTTTAACTGAATATAAAGGTGCTGAAAACGACAAACAATCAATTAACCTTAAAATGGTTTGATTTTGAATGGAGTCTGGTACAGATGCAAAATGTGTTAACATTTCTGCCAGTTTTAACGTTTTTATTTATAGTTATGAATAATTGTTATTTTATTACACCTCCTTTAGACATACAAATACAATATAGTACAGAATTACATTCAAATTTTATTTAAAGAGGATTTTCTGTCTAAAAAATCCAATACGCACCAGACTCCATTCAGATTTTGACTAAATTAATGTTCGGGCATATTATTCGGTCTGTTTGTTGTTTCTTTTCATCTGAGGTTTATTCTCATGTAGCAGAAATGATCAAATAATCTGTTTATTTACGGTTCCTGTTTGATTAAATCGGTATCGGGCCTCACTTGAACGTCTCCTCGATCTCCGTGATGCTCGTGTCCTTCTCCACCACCAAGAAGTTCGGCTTCCGGTTCTTGTTCAGCTCCCCGATCCCACCGAGCAGGAAGCCCGTCACCGTGTCCTCATCCCCGATCACCGCGATCAGTTTGCCTCGGCCCGCCATAGCTCGCTGCTTCGGTCCTGTTCTGTTCGGGAGACAAGGTGCGGATCAGCAGCTTTGATCATGTGAGCCGCTGCGTCATAAGTCACGTGGGGGTGACGCAGGAGCAGGAGGCGGAAGTGAAGCTTCAGGCCAAAAACAAACAGCAGCTGAGATGGTGAGGCTTTATTTGATCTATTTTACCTGCATCGTTTTATTTTTATCTAATATATTTATTGGACCATGATTCCGGAATAAAGTCTGTTTGTCTGTTGATCAATAAATCTGATTGGTTTGTTTTCCAGACGACGGCGGCTCTGACTGCGGGTCTGGAGCGGATCCCGGATCAGCTCGGGTATCTGGTCATCAGTGAGGACGGGGTTCTGGCTGTAAGTTTAAAGAAAAACTACAAAAAGTTGCATTTCCTGCGAAAATGCAGTGAATGCTGTAGGTTAAACTATAAGCTTTATAGTTAAAATGGTAGAAACAAGCTGAGAAAAAACTGAAATGGCAGAAAACAAAAACGCTTAATGACTTTGCTAAAATTAGTGGAAACCAACAGCAGAAACATGGAACACATGTTATGAATTAACAGTAAAGAGCAAAGATTCCATGTTCCAGAAAGGGCGAAGGTCTATGGAAGGCCAAATGTGCCACATTCCTCTGTTTTTCTGCTTAAATAAGGTTAAAAATCTGGCAGTTCTCTCTGAAAGGTCAATAAGTTCAAAGTTTAAATCATTTGCTTTATTCTTTAAACGTGTTGATGAGTTCAAAGATTCTTTTTTTCAGAAAGTAAAACCCAAAGGTGACTCCTGGGCGTTTTTAGACAGGGGCCAGTGGGGCCAGTTCCCCTGTAGAACTAATACTGGCCCCTGAACCAAAGAGATAATTCTATTCAGTGTATTTCTATAGCTCCAGTTCACATCATGTCATCTCAGGTCACTTTCCAGTTCACCAGCTTAAGTTCTGATTTAATGAAGTTAAACATATCTAATATTTCTGAAATTTAAATGTAAATTGACCTAATATATCAAATATTTCATGTTTTAGTAAAAGTTTATTCAATAACTAATTATTTCAGGTGCTTTTTTTCTCTTGTATTCATTATACATGTATTCAAATATTTACAAATGTAATTAAACCAAATTAAATGTAAATTTCTATTCATATTCACAATATATTTAAGCTATTTTAATGGATGAAAACTTGCTGGCCCCAGCCTGGCCCCTGCTACTAGATTTGATCTAGAAACACTACATAGATTCATTACACATAGAAACAATTGAAGCCTGTATTTCTATTAATTGTGATGATTAAGGCTCACAGATGAAAATCCCCCTTAATTAAGACTTTACACAAATTGGAAAGGAGTGAACATAAGTTTGTTGTTTAAGGTCTGGAATCCAAGCATTATCATAGAAAGTTAGGTGGAAGGATAAAGTGTGGTGAGAAGTTCTGCACCAGCAATAAGGAGAAGCGCAGCTTTCAGAGGATCCGGCTAAATTTAATTAGATATAAGGGAGCAGAATGATGAATCGAGGCTGCAGAGGGAAAAAAGTTATCTTTAGATGAAAGTTCATATTTTATCTATAAGCCATCTATCAGGACCTCAAGTGTTTCTTCTGACATGATTTTATGAGGAAACTGATTAGAAATTCTATTTTCTCAAGGTACTAAAATAGTTCTTTAAATTACATATTAATAATGATTTTATAAGCATATATTTTTAATTCTATTGTGACTCCTATAAAGGAGGGGATATAAAACAGGCTCTGCTGGCAGCCAGTAAAATATAATAATAAGAAATTGTCTTAAATGAACCCCTCCAGCATTAGAAGACTGGTTTAGTATCGTTTTAGACATTTAAATCAGAAAAGTTGACGTTTTCTTTAAGAACCCCGGGGGAAATGTTTTGATATTTAAAATGAATGGATCAGGTTTGTGTTCCGCTTCTGAAATTATCTTTTATTTATTGTTTCCTTATTGAGGCTCAACCTTTTGAAATTGGAAAAAAAAAAAGACTAGAAACTTGTTTTTTCTTAAGAATAAAATATTTTACAGCTCCCTGTTAAAGCCACCATGTTTCACTTAAACACATAAAATTAGTTTCTGTTTCTCATTTTTCTGGCTTTGCTTTTGTTTTAATTTTCTTTTGTTTTATAAATGTGAAACCAAAAACATAATGCATTTAACGTGTAAAAATAACTGTGATTTCATCATTTTCAATAAAAAAATGAATGGAAAAAATAAAACAAATTCCAGTTAAACCCATATATGGTAACAGTGACTAACGCTGCCAGGTACCAGAAGCAGCAAATGAAGCAGGTCTCTGTGGACCAGAACCATAGAATCTATGAAGAACCAACAATGCAAATATGAGCAGAAGCTGCTGATGGATCAAGCCGGGCTTCCAGAACCTCTCAGCAGAACCACAGGCTAAAAGAAGCTCCGCCCACACAGCGAGGAAGTGAACATGCTTTTCAGAATCCAGACATCTCTGCTTAAAATATCATTTTATTCAGTTTGGTTTTCCATACGAATCACAACAGGAAATAGAAGCTTAATAAAAGCTTTTATTTGTTAAAATGACTCACAAAGACTTTGAAATTATTTATAATATTCCATTTTTTTTGTCGTACCCGTATGACACCTTTTAAAATTATCTATATGAATTACAGTTTTTCCAACCAACCTTTTGAAGTGTTCAGAAATCAGCGGGTTCATAATTAGCTCTCCTCTCACAGGCGACATTAAGGTCGTCGGTTTTACTTGTGGTTTATTTTTGAGACCCTGCTTTGTGTTGATCTGCCTAAAGGTGGTTTCTGACGTGAAGAAGTGAAGGAATTCTTTCTGTTATTCAGTCTGCAGGAGAGCTGGAGAACGACGAGCACACTGCAGGTGCCATAATGCAGATGGTTCGGACGGCTTGTCGCTTCAGGTTGTCTGGATCAACAGAAGCTCCGTTCAAACGCATGTCGGGTAAAAAAAGCAAACATTTCCTGGAGAAACCAGGCCTCATCCTTCAGGTTACTTCAGACTCCAATACTAACCTTCCAGTTGTTTGTTTCCCTGCAGTGATGCTGGAGGACTTTGTGTACGTGGTTACAATTTCAGGTCAGAAAGTGTTTGTGGTTAAACGTCAGAACAACCAGCATGAGCCCGTCAACGCGTAGCGGCGCCGGGTGGAGCCAGCGGGATGAAGATGGCGTCTTTTTGGAACTGTTTTCTATGTTTCAGATGTCTGTATAATAAACTGTTTGAACGTTTCTGCTTGTTTGAACGTTTCTGCTTCCTCCAGAAAAATGATCCTGCAGGATTTAGATGCATCCCTTCAACACGTTTATGTAAATAAAATCATGTCGGAAACAGCACAGTTGTCATGTGGGGTACCTCAGGGGTCTGTCTTTGGACCCATCCTCTTCCTTTTGTGCATATTTACACTAGGTCAGATAATCAGTCAATTCAGTGTCATATCTTACATATGCGGACGATACTCAACTAAATTAGTCTTTCAAGGACAGTGAATTTAATAAATTGTGTTCCTAAACTAACTGACCAGCATTAAACGCTGGTTATGTGACAATTTTCTACTTCTGAACTCTAAAACTGTAACACTAATTATCGCATCTGAAAGTAAAATCCCTCAGAAAAGCAACCTGTTGCAGCAATGTCCTTGCAGAACCACTCTAAACAGTTAGGAACTGTTACTTCTATTCAGTTTATTTCTATAGCTCCAATTCACATCATGTCATCTCAGGTCACTTTCCAGTTCACCAGATCATCCAGTCAGATTGATTCAAAGTTTTCTATCTAAGGAAAACCAGCTGATTGCATCGACTCATTGACTCTTCAGCAATCCCTCACACTAAGCATGCTTGTAGCGACAGTGGAGAGGAAAAACTCCCTTTGAACAGGAAGAAACCTCCAGCAGAACCAGGCTCAGTGTGAGCGGCCATCTGCTGAGGCCCACTGGGGTTCAAGGAGACAGAAGCAGACGTAGAAAAAGAAGCATAGATACAAAAAGCAGCTGTAAAAGGCGGCCCCGTCCAGGAAACACACAGCCAGGCAGACGAGCTCCGAGCCAGCTCCCATGTCAGAGGATGAAGAGAGCACATCCAGTTAGTCACAGTCAGAGAAACAGGACTACACTGGAAAACAGGCCAAGCTCCAACATCTAGAAACAAAGGTGTTGATGGCAGCAGCACAGCTGATATTTCTCTCCAGGATGGAGTCACAGCCAAACAGGAACACGGTTTGGCTGTGTTGCAATAGTCTAACCTCACAGTTAGACTATTGCAAACTGTGAGGTTACCTGTGTGAGCGAGGAGGGCCTTTACCGTCTCCAGGTTGTCCAGCATTCTGCTGCAAAGCTTTTAACTGACATTAGAACCCAGTTCACTACTGTTAGTGTCCTGAACGATCTAGTTCCTCCCTACATCTCTGGGCTGATAGAGCTCCATACTTTGTCCCATAGTCTGAGGTCAACGGGCCGAACATTGTTAGCGGTTCCACACTCGTTTATTTGCCTCCTTTTTTATGCCGTATTAATTCTGTTAATTCCTTTAAAAAGCAACTGAAGACGCTGCTGTTCAAGCCGGCTTTTTAATTAGATGTGTGGTTTTTATGGCTTTGTTTCCTAAAATGTTGATACGCACAGATAGAAATCACAAAGATGAATAAATTACTGACTTATAAAACTGAATCATTGAACTTGTTCTCTACCAGGCTTCATCAGAGCTGAATCAATGCTGAGGTGATTCAGTGTTGAAGGGATGAAACTTAAAGTTTATGGATAAACTATCAGGGATGCAGCTCCTCATTTATATTTCCTCTCTATTGATCCACACTTTGATCAGACTAATGATTTTTACAAAGTTGGAACAGATTCTTAAAACCTGAAAAATGACCCAAATCTGCACCAATTCAATGCGCTGAAAGGGCTACAATGTGGGATTCAGAAAAAGATGCTGAAATGTCTGAAAGGTCGGACACAGGCGAGAGCGTATCGGGAGACCGAGACCAACCAGACCTCCCTCATCCTCGGCCCTATCTCAGAGGATTTATAGAAATAGTCAAAAAATTGAGCTAGTGGTATCTGGCTGTTTTTTTTTTTTAAAGGTTACTTTATACTTTTATACTTTCAGTAGTTTTTGGAGCGCATACTTTTTCACTTTTACTTGAGTAAAGAGGTCAAGTTGATCCTTCAACTTTTACCAGAGTGTTTTTAAACTGCAGGATCTAAACTTCTACTGAAGTAACTAATGTGTGAACTTTGACACCACTGATCAATCCACATTATTGAATCTGATCCGGTAACTTCTACGCCATTCTGGTTATTTATTGTGCATTGAATCTAATTTATCGACATTCAACCTTTGCAGTCGGATCATGCTGTGCACCCCTGAAATTTAGAGTGAGTCAGCAGAACCTAAACTTGCGGTTTTATCCAATATATTGCAAACTTCTTTTGAAATACTAAACTTTTTATTTTTTTTCTATTCATTAAATGCATGCAAATAAGAATTTCCACTAATTTTCATCCATGGATGTGGTAAACAGCGTGCACAATAACCAGGAGTCGGTACCAGTAAAGAAAATCTGATCTGTGCATCGACAGTGAAAGACTGAAAACAGACCTGAGAAGAAAAAAAAACCTTTATTGCATCATTGTTGCCTCTGCTTTGTTTCTTCTTCACATTGATAAGGAATGACGAGGCCGTGGGGTCCGGCTCTGTGGAATGAGTCATCACATGACCAGGCAATTTGTCACCTGTCGTAAGCCCCGCCCACTCCTCCCCTCTCCCTTACAACACCCGGTCACGTAATCTGGAGTTAAAACGAGCAGATTAAAAGAAAACAAACAGATCTAACAAACTGAAGAAGAAGAGGATGATGGGAAACCAGGTGAGCTTAGAGTTCACGACATCACTTCCTCCTGCAGATACATTTATAATTTAAAAAAGAAACAAAAACCCAGAAACAGTCCTGTGAAATGCTCCTCATCTTCCTCCTCCTCTGTTTGTACACGGTGACATCAGTCGGTGACATCAGCCTGCTGCTTCCTGTGGAGGCTCTAACGTTTCGATAGCTCATTGGACAGCCAGTCCAGGCCCTCGTAGAGACCCGTCCCCTGAGTGGCACAGGTGGCCTGGACGTGCCACTGAAACACAAACGGAAACAAAACAGGATCAGAGCAAAAACTGAATCTGGTTTCAATATTGGGAAACTGTTGAGACTTTGTGTTACTTTTGAAGTTTTCAAAAACTGAGCAATGGTCATAAAAATGACCAACAGGATAAAGGAGGCCAGTAAATGCAAATAAAGTCGTCTCTGTCTTGCAAAAATCTTAAACGCAAGTGTTTGACGTAATCCATCTGGTTAAAGGAAGTTTTCAAATCCAGCTCAGTTCTGACCCAATAGGAAGGAAAGGGTTTGAAATCTTAGTTGCATCAATGCTGCAAAGGAGGGGGGGGAGGTAGTTGCCCTTGTTTTGTTATTTTTGCACAACCATTATCTGACTCTGCTGTAGAGAATATCACCAACTGCTACATTTTAACGTCTTTAACACCTGAGAAATCCACTGATTTAACAGCTCATTTAATCCTTGATGGGTTTTTAAAACCACCAGGACTGTAATGCAGAATGCAACCACAAGGAGGCAGCAACTGCCAGGCAGCAGCAAAAAAAGGCAGGGATAGTAAAAAAAAAAAAAAAACTAAATCCAACATTAGATACATTAAAGTTGAGCTGAACGCCTTCTTCAGAAATAATTAGTTTTGAATCATATATTAGAAATGATGAGGACTTCTATTTAGTCCAAGTTAGAGTAGAACGCTGTGGGATCTATCACACCCCCCCCCACCTTAAAAACAGCGTATCAGAGCTCAGCTCGTCTAAATCCCCCAAAGTTCTGCTAAACATGCGTGATCTTTAAATGGATCCTTACGGTTCTGCTGCGCAGGCTGTGCAGGCCCAGTTTGTCGGTGAGTTCGCTGACCCCCATGGCGTTGGGAAGATCCTGTTTGTTTGCAAACACCAGAAGGACGGCGTCCTTCAGCTCGTCTTCCTGGATCTGAGGGGATACAAGAGTCAGGTTGACGTCACCATCGACCCACCGAGGCCACGGCAGAATCCTTGATCGCTCACCATCTTGGAGAGCTCCTCGGCCGACTCTGCCACTCTCTCTCTGTCGTTGCTGTCCACCACGAAGATCAGACCCTGCAGAAGAAACGGTCACTGATCAAAGCAGTCTGCTGTCTGAGACGCTAATAAACAACATCAGCAAATATCATTGGTTGATGAGACACAAACCAAATCAAACCATCCGTGATTCTAACTTATTAAAAGTACATTTCTCCAGTGTGAGATCAGCAAAGTCAATCAATCAATAAAACTACCTGTGTGTTCTGGAAGTAGTGTCTCCACAGAGGTCGGATCTTGTCCTGACCGCCGACGTCCCAAACTGTGAAGCAGATGTTCTTGTACTCCACCGTCTCCACGTTGAAGCCTAAAACATGCAGACGCAGCAGAGGATGGTTAGAGCCGAGGCGGCTACATACTGAGCGCGTGCAGTAAGATACTTTCTGTCTGAAGAATTAGTAAAATACTGAGGAAATAACAAACTTTCCATGTACGCAGATAACATTCGTTTTATACGTTCAGATAAGGCCTCAGCTCTTCTTCTGGATATTGAATCTTTAAATGGAGCAAATGCTCCTGATTTTTCACAACAGTAAGTTTGAAAGTTGTTTGGTCCTAATAAAAAATAATAATTTACTGCAGCTAGCTCTAGTTACTCTGTTAGTTACTCTGTAAATTCAGCAGTCGGGCTTCTGCTTTCCTGATAAATGGGCAAAAGATTCACAGTATCTTGTTAGGTTGGTAGTGCAACAAGATAAATTCATTATAAATTAAATCTGCTCTGATGGGATTAAAAACAAAACCTTAAACTACAAAAACAAACCAAAAAAGCCTCCCAATAATTTAATCTCATCAACCATTTCTTAGCTTCCTGAACCACAATCCGTGTGTGATAAGATGATTTTTACTGCTTTGATTCGGCTCCTGCTAGGAAACATTTCCACCCAGGTATGATTGATTACTTACCGATAGTTGGGATGGTGGTGACGATCTCTCCGAGTTTAAGTTTGTACAGGATTGTTGTTTTTCCAGCTGCATCTAAACCCACTGAAACAACAGATAAAATAGTCAAATTAAAATGTAAATTAATCAAATTTAATAAAATATGTTTTTATTTTGATATTTCTTTTAAACTTTATTAGATCGTTTTTCTGTAACACAATTTTGGACCAAATACTGGCCCCTAGAGGACGCTGAAAATAATGCAGTTTTCTTTTTTTAATCAGCTTCGCTGCATCTTATGTAACATTTCTCTTCTGAAACGTTGAAGATTTTAAAGCCGTTTGCATATTTGAACAAATTATTCACTCTTATTTTCTATAAATCCAGTTTTAGGAACAACAAAGTTTGGATTTTGACAGACTCACTGCTTTTTATCAACAGATTCTGAGATAAGCCGTTTGAGAAAACATGGAACTAAGAAGGTCAGTAAGTTTTCAGTTTATCTAGAAAGTTCTTTCAACTCTTTCCAGAAATTAAGGTTTTCATTCTAAAAATAAAAAAAAAATATCCAGAATTAGATCCATATAAATGGAACTTGACCCAGACAACAGATCCAGACTAAGAGAAAATGATTCAGAGTCACGCCTCTGGATCCAAAAATATTTCCAAACAGACGAAACATTCAGAAAACTACAACAAATCATCTGGATTCAAAACAAAAAGAATTTAAAAGAGACTGAAATCCATCCATCTTTAAAAACGGTTTATCCTGGTTGGTTGAGGAAGATGCAAACCTAATGCAATAAAAGCCCAGACCTGGATTCAGACCCAGGACCTCCTCACTGCAGAAGTTTAATTAAAAAAAGGAAAAAAATATGTCAGAAAAAATAAATAGAATAGAAATAAATAGAAGTGTACAGAGACACAAAGCATAGATTCTGAATACCAAACAGAAATCTGTGAAAATATCTACTCCTGTAAATGGATTAGAAAGTAGACTTGGATACGAGACAAAAACTAAAATAAACCTAAACATAGATTCAATTCAGTTTTTTTTTTTTTTTTTATATAGCGCCAATTCTCAACTTATGTAATCTCAAGGCACTTTATAGAGACAATTCAACCAGATCATACTTGCAAATTGATTCAGAAAGTTTTCTATCTAAGGAAAACCAGCTAATTGCATCGACTCAATTAAGGCTACTTGTTTCTAATATTCACAATGATTCACACTCTGCTTAAATCTGGGAATCTTGGTCAACAAGAACAACATGGCTGTGGGTATAAAAGACCATGACAGTCAATTTAAATATATAAAATTGACCAGTAGCATTTAAATAAATGGCACCTGGTATATACTGCATGAATTATATCTTTGCTATTATAAATTACATGAACAACTCTAAAATAATCCAGATTAGATTAACTAGACGCAAACCTGATCTAGAACAGAAGAGGTTCACTGATAAAATATGAAACTCAGATCCAGATAGAAAAAAATAACACCAAATCGAGACAAGGCAGATCTAGAAGTGCTTAGTGACTCTAAAAAAGCTCCAGAAACACAAAAAAACAAAAATGTACACAGACCTTTATCTAGATTAAAGTGCTAAATAATATTTATTCAATTGGTTCCTGGTTGACTAAAAAACATCTAGAAAAACAAACAAAAAGAAAAACAATAGTGATCTTTATAACAATGATTAACAACTGGATACACAAAGACTGGATCATTAAAATATGCAAAATGGAAAAGAACCAGACCTACAATCAAAGAGTAACCTCCACAGGTGTGACTCCAGGTTGCATAATTGGATAAAAGGAACATTAACAAAGATCTTGACTAAGTATCAACAAATTGCTTTTAAAGAAATCAGAGGATCTAAGGAAACAGAACAGAAATCAGAATTGGTACCAGTAAAAACAAGTGGATCCAGATTGACCCAACTGGCTCATTAAAACACTCAAACTGGATCCGAATAAAAGAGGATTGGATCCAAGCGGAACCGGATCCAGAGAATAAATAGATTTAATAAAACTAATCTGGACTCATAATGACGAAAAAGGAGAATCAGAGAGCAGGAAAAAGCTATTACAAAATTAATAATAATAATAATAAAAAATCGATGGTGGTAGATAAGCATCTATAAAAACAGAAAATATTAAAAAATGAAAAAACTTTCTGCATCAGTGAAAGCTGGTTGACTCTGATTCATTCAACAGGATTGGGCATTGAATTAAAAAGAAAAGAGAACAATCAGATTATGTCCATTTTAATACATCTAACAGTCCTTCCGTTTAGCCCTGGCTGTTAGCATCTGCTAACTCCGTTAGCTGGATTTTTCAGTAAGGCTCACAGTAATGATGTAACCAGACTAAAACTTTAACCGAATAACAATATAAAGCCCCCCTGGTCTAAAGCAGCAGCCCTGCCGCAGAACACGCTTTGAGTCAGCCCCCGGTACCGGCCCGGTCAACTCGGAGCTAGTTAGCCTAGCCACAACGCTCACCCATCAGTATCCTCATCTGCTTCTTGCCGAACAGCCTGGAGAACAGCGACGAGATGGTCAGACCCATTTTTTAATAAACAAAGTGTCCAAGAGAGGCAGCCGGTAGAGGTGACAAGACGAGGACGGGAGCTGGAAGGCGGTAAGCCCGCTGAGGCTGCTGTCAGAACCGAATAACAGGCACAGAACAACCGGATCCGAGAGAACTGTGGGCGCTGCTCCTCCTTGGTGCCACGTCCAGGCCAACGCGGAATAAATGACGTCATGACTTTGAAAAAACTTTATTAGCAGCCCCAGAGGAGAGGCGCGTTTAGGTTCACAGGAAAATGAAAATCAATTGAAATCCTCTGCTTGAGAAAATGAATTGTTTGAGTACAGATACATCATTCCGTGGAATACACGAATCTAGTAGGTTTATTTCTAACAACTTTAATATAAACTGACAGCGACGATAAAAACGGTGGCTAAAGCGAAATAGTTTTTTAGCGTTTTCTGTTTAACCTGAACGCATCCTTAAATTCCCGCCTCCTTCTCTGCTGTCAGTTCCGCCATGGCAGAACATGGCGGCTGTTGACAGCTGGAGCGAAGATTTAGGGAAAAACTTGAATTATTTGTTGTTTGTTTTGTTTTATTTTGACATAAAATTATAATTTGTTTAATTTTCTTTTTATTCCAACGCGTTAAATTATCTCTTTTGTATTGGAGAGCTTATTATCAGGTAAGAACCGGATTTAACCGGCAGGTTTGTGGACGTTAAAGTTTCGCGTTTTTTTGACGCCATAAACTCGGACAATTACGCTGAAGATATCCTCAGTTAAACACATAGGATAGGCAAACAGAGCAAGATAACGCAACAAAACAAATATTAATGTCAAACAGTCAGCACATTTTTTTCGTTTTTGCAACATTTTCTTTCTTTAATGTGGAATATTCTGGGTCTTAGAGTTCTAAACTTACAGTTTTATTAATTTAATCAAGAATTGAAACCAACATACTTTACCATTGCACTGAATTAGAGATTATAAACGAACTGTCCCTTTAACCCTGTAAAGATCTGTATCTACATGTCTGCCTTGCTGCATCAGGAAGTTCAGATCCAGGCTAAAAAATAATCTAGATTGAGACTAACAGAAAGAGATCCAGAGTAACTGTATTGAATCCAGCTAAACAGAAGTGGGTTTTCGAAAAACTATCCAGAATTTGATACAGAATAACATTTAATCCATGTTTATCGAACAAAAGACTCTAAATCCACAGCTAGATTAGTGCTGAACTCCTTCTTTTCTATAGAACTGGAGCTACATTGGGAATAAAATCTGGAATTGGATCAGACTATCTTAACCTAATCTAGAATTGGAATAATCCCAGACAAACTTACCTTGATTTTTAGAAAACTCCAGATTAACAGAACAATGCAACACTGGATTAAAATCTATGAAGATAATTCTAGATCTAAATACTGGAAACAGTTTGATCCTGATGGTTGATCTGAACAGTCAAACTGCTTTTTAATCTATTTATTTATTGACTCAGTAGAAAGGTGTAAGCAGATGTTTGATGAAGTATTTCTTCCTTTTAGTTTTCCGATGAGTTTTGGATGAATTCTGTCTGATCATGGGACCAGTCTGACCTGGACTGAGTTGGACAGGAAGGACATGGAGAAGTTTGGGATGAGCTTTGGTGGCGGTCCCAGCAGGAAGGAGCTGCTGGATACCGTCGAGTCTCAGAAGAAGCAGCTGGTCCAGTACCAGACCCGCTTTAAGGATGTGGTCCGGGCCTACAAGAGTCTCCTGAAGGAGAAGGAGGCTCTGGAAGCCAGTCTGAAGGTTCTGAGCGTGACTCAGGACCTGGACCTCAAGCAGCAGGAGCAGGATACCGCCAGGCGCCTGGACCTGCTGGATGATGGCTGCTCTCTGCACAGCGAGGACAGCGTGGACACAGCAGCATCGGTGGACGCAGCCAGTGAAACCGCAAGGGGAGAACAAAGCGAGGAGGACCAAGGTGAACCGAGCCAGAGGCCCTGCTCTACGGTATGTGGACAACATGTGTTAGAGTCGCTGCATCACTGCTTAGTCTAACATGGTTTTTGCTTCTACAGGCTGATGCTGACAGCAGCAGCATGGAGGCGGAACAACAGCAAACACCCACCGCCCCCAATGTGGAGACGGACCGCCGCATTGCCCAGCTGAAGAGCCAACTGAGCACGCTCACTGCATCGCTGGCCACTGTGACGCAGGAGAAATCTCGGATGGAGGCAAGCTTCCAGGCTGACAAGCGTCAGCTGAAACAGGAAGTTCAGGAGCTGCAGGGGCGTCTGGCTGCCACAACGGCGGAGCAGGAGGCAGAGCTGCAAGCTCTACAGCAACAGGTCACGGAGACCCGTGCTCGCATCATCACACAGCAGCACGAAAGGGAGCAGGAGCAGGGAGACCACGCCCAGCAGCTGAGGGAGCTGCAGAGACTCCTGCAGCAGGAGCGAGACCTGCGGCAGGACGCCGAGCTGCGTCTGCACGACGCCAACGCCGCCCTCCTCTCTACCTCACAGGCGGTGGACCGAGGGATGGAGTCAGAGGCCCACCTGAACCAGGTGAGGGAGGAGAGAGACGAGCTGCGCAGGAGGCTGCAGGCTGCAGAGGAGGAGCAGAAGAAACCAGATCCCAGAGTGGAGGAGCTGCAGAAGGAACTGCAAGAGCTGAAGAACTCCTTCCATCAGCAGATCCACAATGAGACAAAGAAGGTGAGATTAGGTTCGGTTTACAGAAAGCCAGCAGACACACCTGACTTAGAAAAAAAAGGGGATTCAAAGGCCTTGTATGCTGAGGAGGGAGTGCAGTCATTGGATTCAGATGTGATTGAGAACAGACCAGTCCTCCACGGGTCTGATTTTTGTCAAAACAGTATCCACCCGCAAGCATAGAGACCCGACCCGTTACCCGCAATTATCCCCATTTAAAACCCAGGACCGCAGCGGCTGGTAAATAATAAAGTGCGATCCGATCTGTGATCACCAAGTGTACAGACAGCCATTTATAATAATAAAAGCAGTAGGGGTGTGCAAAATAATCGTCATGACGATGCATCGTGATTCTAATTTTTGTGATCTACTGCATCGATTCTTGACGCCAAGTATCGATTCTTAATTTAAAAAAATGAACAAATAAAATCCATGAATGGTTGGCGCACATCAGCCAAACCAAGTGTAATACAACTTCCAGTCCAGCAGATGTCGCTGCGGATGTGTTGACGCCCGCTGCTTTGTGTCACAAGCATTTCTGGCCGCAGGATACTGCAATGAGTCATATGAAATAAAACATGGAGGACACTATGAGAATTCGCCCCGCGGCTCCATCACATTTCAAGTCAGATGCTTGGATGCATTTTGGCTTTAAAAACAAAAAAGGTAAAAACGAAATTAATGACGCACGTCATTTGCAAAAGGGGAAATGTCATATATTTGAATGTTTTCGTTTCATTGGTTTAAAGGACCACTGAGGCCATGTAAACGGCTCTGATTATTAGGGCTGCAACAACGAATCGATAAAAATCGACTTTTAAAAGCGTTGGCAACGAATTTCATCATTGATTAGTTGTGTCGCGCAATTAATGCGTCATCCGCCGCCGTCGTCATCACTGCCACTTGACTGAAACGGGAGAAGAAAAAAAATTACGGCAGAGCGAGTCAGCGCTGCAGGTGCAGTGTTGCCAACTCAGCGACTTTTCAGACCCCTTCAGCGACTATTTTTCAAAAAAGCGACTAGCGACAAATCTG